>NW_015113279.1:401273-413489 GCF_001443285.1 Poecilia latipinna | reverse complement strand
TTTAAAAGTGGGGTTTGGGGGGGGGAAAAACCAAAAACAAATAAAAATTTTTTTTTTTCCCAAATTGTTTTTTTTTTTTTTTTTTTTTTTTTTTTTTTACTTTTTTACCATTTGTTTAAATGGCAGCTTTCTGTTTTGTTTTTGAGATAATTTTCTCCTCTCATGTTTTCCTCTACGTGCTAACCAGGCTACGCTGTTCTTTGCTCATTTCCCTCCGATTTTCAAAGAGGAATGCACAACAAGCAGCATTTACAGAACAAATGACCTCAGTGATTGGATTGAACGTTATTACTAACGTGTCCCTTTTAATTAATGATTTAATTACACAGCATCGGCTGCTGCGTGCCACGAGTGTCGGAGCCGTTCGTTTTCTGTTGCCCCGCTACACCAAGAAGCTAATTATTTACCATGTAGAAATAACATTTATCAGAAATGGCGATTTGTCTCGTTAGCAGTGTTGGTCTGCTGTTATTCTGAACACTTGCTTGCACTGAGTGACACTTGTTAATGTATTAGCTTAAATTAATTCTAGAAACTTTAATGAGGTTTCCAGTGTTCACAGATGTGGTATTTTTGTTGTCGTTTCTTCCTTTCAGGTGAGAAGCCTTTTCTGTGCGAGGCAGATGGCTGCGGGCGGTCCTTCGCCGAGTACTCCAGTCTACGGAAACACATGCTCGTACACTCGGGTGAGCGAGGCCGCAGTTGTTTCTCCGTGTAATCCTTCAGATGTTTCGCATGAGGCAAAGAGAGAGATGGCATCTTTTTGAAACGCCTCCCTGCCTCCCAGGTGAGAAGCCTCACGTGTGTGGGATCTGTGGAAAGACTTTCTCTCAGTCCGGCAGCAGAAACGTTCACATGAGGAAGAGGCACGGGGAGGAGGGGCTGGCTGCTGACGGCAGAGAAACAGGTCTGCATTTCACACACGGTACACACACACACACACACACACACACATCCGCCCACTCAGTGCAATAGGTGGATATGCTAATGGCTGGATTGCGTCGCTTCAAGCAGCTCATACTACCTGCTCCAAGACGGCATTAATTCAAGCTTAAAGTGAGGAACGGTGTTTGATTTAAAGACTTTTACCTCGTTTTGTGAATCACAAAAACAACACTGTTATTTAGAAACATGTCTTTAAATCTCCAACTGCTTTATTTAAACACCTTTTTATGGTTTCTGCAATGTCTAAGTTTTTACAAGGCTGTTTGAAAGAATAATGAAGTTAAATACTTTGGCCAATAAAATAGTGGATTTAATGAAGGGAAGGACAAATAAGTGAATAGATCCAATATTTAGGTAATCCAGCACATCCTTACAAAGTTGTAAATTTGTGCATCTAAAATTAAAACCTTAAAATCTCTTAATTTAATTTTAAAAATATAAGTTGGCTCTAATTACGTCAATCACAGGACTTAAGTCTTTTGTTTTGGAAAGACTATTTAATCTGTATGCAAATGAATTAGGACTGCTGAAAAAAAAAAGAAATCAGACTTTTTTTCTCAGAATTTTCACTTTTATTTCAGAAGTCAAAATTCTGAGAAAAAAGTCAGATTTAAATATTTTTCCTCCTGCGGTCCTAATCCTCTTAAGTAAATCTTGTATCTTCCGTGTGGTTTTATCTTTTTTCTTGTGGGACCTTTTTGTCAGGCAGAAGTTTGAGTTGCGTACAGACGTCTTCATTGCGTTCTATGCTAGCTGCTAACGTGTGTAAACCCTAGCTAGCCAGGTTTTTTGCATCCATCATGGGCAGTTCGTCTTCACCATTGCTCTCTTCTGTCGCCAACCCATACGAGGTTAGGTGAGCTCAGTGGAAAAATCTCTATACTGTAGAGAGCATCAAAAAAGTATGCAGTTTTCTTCTGTACGTTTCTGTTGTGACGCATTCTAAAAAAGGCTCAATTTGAGTTGGTGAAAGCTACAGAAGCCTTGTAACAGGACAGTGAATAGACTGGAAGTACATTTTTCCTCACTCCATATTTACCCAGACTCTGAAAATACCTGAATTACACTCCTCCAGTCTTCCAGTCTGTGTGTGTTCCCTCCGTTTTGACTTTACAAATTGCTGACACGTGTATCGTGTTTTCATGAATCTACCGTTTCTCAAACGTCAGCCGTCACAGATCAGGAAATTCTGTTCCTGGCATCATTTTCACCACCTCTTCAGGATCAAAGCGTCCCACAGCGAGCTCTTTGCATTTTCAGACCAATCGCACAAGACGCTGGAAATTCATGTTTAGACAGAAACAATGACAGCAGACAGCGCATCCTCTCGCCTGTCATATTCGCTCGGCAGCAGCGGGGGGAAAGCGTCGCAGCTGAATCACCACAGGAAACGCTGCCAAAGCTCTAATTATAAACAACAGATTTATTCGGGTCACCCTCCCCGAACAGGCTGGTCGTTTGTAAGAGCCGAGCCAGGGAAGAAGCGGTTACACAACAGACGGGTAGTCTCTCCGTTCTACATAACACAATTACCGGATGAATTATTAAACCGACTTTCCCCCGGCTCTAAACAACATGGAGAGGCTAACTGGGAACGACAGTGAGGAGCAAGTTCGTTTCTAAACGCTTACTAAGAACTTACGACCCGCTTTGAAGAACGATTCGTTTAAGAATCTGAATAGTTTGTGTAAAGTAAGGTTTGTTTTTTTTTTCTGCCTGTCTTGCTCTCCACAGGAGAGGCTCTAACACAAAGCAGCCTGCTGGAGGCAGATGGTGAGAATGGAGGTGGTTTGGTCACCATGACAACAGCTGTGGAGCCCATGAATCTTCATCATGCGATGCTGAGATCACCAGGTAGGCATTAAAACATGAGGGAGAAAACACACACAGTGGGAGGAATTACAGTCAACACGTCCGACAGCGTTACCGTTAATGCACCAAACGCTTATTTGGAGTTAGATCATAAATGTCCTGTTGCTGTCAGAGATGCTGAGTCAACTTGTTACCAGCATGTTGTCAACGGGGAGTCTTAGTCATGCCCGCTCCTTTTTAGCAGCCTAGATTTAAAGGCTTCGGCGACCTTTAATCGATCAGCAGGCATTCTTTGTGGCGTTCCTGGTTTCATTTCAAGTAATTTTTAACAACCTGATGTAAACGATGTAAATGTTTTCAGAAAATCTTAGGGGTTTTCGTGTAAAAACAAGTAAGATTCATCGTTGGGTAAAAAAGTGGTGAGAAATCCGTCATCTTTTCATGAGTTGAAAACAAATGTCAATTTTTTTCTACATTTTGAGAAAGTATTAATTTTTGTACACTTAACACTTCCAATTTTATTGGGATTTTATGTGACGGACTAATATAAAGTGGTGTATAAATTGTGAAGTGGAAGGAAAAAGATGGATTTATAAATCTGAAAAGTGTGGCATGCTTTTGTCACAAAGATAAAAGCTACCCTTAAATCCAGTGCATCTAATGATCAAGCAGCCAAGAGGTCCACAGCCACAAGTAGTTTTTTTTGTATCTATGTTACAATATAGAGGTAAAATGTGAAATAGGGGAGTGACTACTTTTACAAAACAGTTAATCCATAACTATGACTCAAAGATTACTTGACTGATGTGGAATTATTAGTGCTACTAAAATGTTTTCCATCTTGTTTAACTTTGCTTTTTTTCTTGTTTCTTTCATCGCAGGATCTGCAGACTCAGTGGTAGTCCTTGCTCAGCCGCATGAGCTGGTGACCATGACAACGGAGGGCCATGCTTACGGAGACGACGTGGTTGCTCTGCTTTAGTCTATTTCAGCAGCGTTGGACTGACGGGCTCAGTGGGATAAACATAGACATGGCTGTTTGTTTAAAAAAAAATGAATCAGTCTTTAACACTTGTAGATATTTGTAATTAGCAGTTTTATTTTGACACGTGTGACATGGTGGTGTGTGTGTGAGCCACATTTTTTTTTTTCCCCTCATGATTTCTAAAAGCAAATGCTCCCAAAGAAATGCAGAAACGGGTTGGAAACGATTATAAAACTATGAGGAGATGCAGTAGCGCTTGCAGATGTGAAAATGATTACTCGCCAACCTCAGTGGCTGCCCCGACGGTCACACTTGCATTCTAACACACTCATACCATTTTTATGGTAAAAAAACTTTAACTCTTTTTAATAAAAACAATCATGTTTTGCACAACCAAAGCCCCCTGTAGTAAACATCTGTATGAAGCTAAAGTAGTTGTGTCCAGTTCCAGCTGACAGCCTATTTAGCATCCAGTGCTTCACCCGCTCTTGCTAATGCAGATTTACAGCAGAATTCAAACAGCTGAGTGTTTGAATTTAGTCAAAGTTATTTCTATCTCAGCAGCTGGTTAGAAAAGGCGGCAAAAACAATCAGTTTGAAGACGAGCACCATGTAATTCGACCTCTGTTCATTACTGCTCCTTAGTGGATCTTCAGGTTGTGAAAATGGTCCAACATGGCACCTAGCGCCCAGCTAGCCTCGACATTCTTCACTTTCTTGGTTAACTAGAAGGGGAGAAAATAATCGAGTCACTAAAATAACTGCATGTAGAATACAAAGAATAACGGTTTGAGCATTTTTTTTAGGTAAAGGTAAAAGAAACTGTGTATTTGAACTAATGCAATGAAAGAAATGCTTAATTCATGCAAAATCACGGTATTGAATTGGAGTTTAAATTTAAGTCCTGAGCTGAGTAGGGACAAAATCAAATTTGCTTGATGGTCGGGTTGGGCTCAGGCTTCTGCAGCATGTTAAGTTTGCAGAAACCTAGACAAGAATGCACAATGTAAAGTCGTGTTAATCTATTTCTTTACAGTATAATAAATAAAGGTGCAGAAGCTCCAGTCAAATGACTGTAACAAGCACAGCGCACGCAGCCCCGCCCTGTTCTGCTCTCATCAATCACACATCCCAGAAGATTTGCGCTCGACTCACCCTGTGGTTACAACAAGCAACAAAATGGAGCTGGATGTTAAACAAAAGCTAAAAATGGGAGAAGTTAAACTGCTTACTAAAATTATAGCCTAAAAACAAAAGCAGTAAAAGCTAAATCAAACTAATATGTCTGGCTTACTTCAGGCTCCAGGCAATAATTCAAGTTAATTAGTCGGATTGGGCCCTGAACAGGTCTGGTTGGATTTTTTTTACACCCAAATCTAAACTATGTTCAACTAAAACACCAACTAAATTCACAATGCTTCACCAGCCTAAAAGAGACTGTTGTGTCATAAAACTAGGCTCTTCACTTTGTTCCCTAACCTGCAGGACGGTGCCGTCCTTGAAGCCAAATCCATCCTTCAGCAGACAAGTGATGTAGGTCAGGTCCATACACAGGAAAGGACTGACAGCCGGGTACTCGGTCATCTTATTGCACGCTGAGCAGGAGACAAGAAACATCATCTCCGTTAGCTTGGATAATCACTCATTTGTATTCTGCTGACAGATGAGGGCAGCATTTCAGATAGAAACCACTCAGGGTCCATTGAGATGCGCGCTGTGTGTCAAGTGCAGGGAGCAGCAGATCTGTCATCGTAATGATGTATTCCTCAACCGGTCTCACCCTCTTTCGCTCTCTTCTTGAAGTCTCTGACCCGCACCGTTCCTCCTTGGACATTATCTACGATGGGAAGAGAGGGAAAAGGAGGGGATCATTATATATTTAAAATGCCAAAACAGTAATTACAACAGCTCATCTACATGCACATTTATATAGTCCTAATAACAGAGCTGATGGCCTTTCAGTGCAGACTGGCAGCGGGACGACAATTTCTATAATAACCGCACAACTATGGCTCATCAAATCCCCTGATACAGGAGCAGATGACTCACATTTTTCAGCCTCTGTCTCGCATGCAGGCGCTGTATAATTATGTAAGGTGTGGACAGGGAGGTGTGTGTGCACACACTTACTGATAAGGCCCGCATCCACAGCTCTGTCAAAGTAATAGGAGAACGCGTAGAACACGTTGCTGTCTTCGAGCTCGTGCGGCTGATGAATAATCCCCTTCACCACCTGGAGGACTTCCTGATAGCAAGGCTTGTATCCCACACGACCTGAGGGGCAAAACGGAGGCAGGCTTGCAAATTATGCATGTTCTCTTTGAACAATGTTTGCTAAAACTCTTGGAAATGTCAAGCTGGATAATGCTCAAATTTATCACATGCCCTGTTTTAGTCAGTTAAAATGATTGATTAAGGAAAATTAAGAGCAGCATGAAAAGCTACAGCCGACATCTTCTGCAGGAATCGACATGATAGATTCCAAAAGTTTTGGAAATGCTTTTTATATCTTATACCTGACCTGTATCTTGTGTCCTGGTACTTTACCGTTAAGTAGGGCTGAAATGATTTGTCGAATGATTGAAACTTGAAACTTCGATAAATTGTGTTTTATTATTCAGGGCACTTGTTCCACCCAGGTCATTATTTGTGGTGGGCGGCGCTCTCACTTCTGCCTATGAGTTCTTGTTAAGCACTGGCAGCATGACGCTAAATTGTCCGGCGCTTTCAGAGGTTTTGGGGGACAAATAAGTAAATAAATAAATGTTAAATTTTGTGGGGCGTTGCTTTGGAGTATGACAGCTCGGAACCACGTCATCAGCGTTTTGGAGCAAGAGAGAGATCTGCTTACTCGATTAATCGTAAAAATATTCTATAGAGTACTCGATTACTAAAATATTGTTTTACAACAGCCCTACTATTAAGCCTCTCATCTGCTCAGGAGAGCGGCAGATGTCACAGTTGGACAGATTGGAAGTAGGGTGGTTGGGTGTCCTGTCAGACCGTCAGTTCTCAAAACCACACAATCAAAAAAAAAAAAAACTTGTAAAAGAGCATGCAGGGTCAGAGGGTACAAAGCTAGCGAAGACCCCAACAGGGTCAAGGTGCCTTCAATAGACAATTTGCTGCTAATGGATTTATTTAGGGGTAATCTCTCACATTTCGAACAGATCTTACCGTCTTGGTCTCCGCTCACTTGGTAGGTAAGACCGCCGAAGCTCCAGTCGTCCCTGAACTTACTTGGCAGGCAGGAGCTTTTAAAAACCTGCCACTCCAACCCTGGGAGAGACAGCGTGCACATAATTAATCTCCTCAATGGTCCAACAGCTTCACACCAGCTTATCACGGCCCGAGCCTGCTGATACCACACTGCTTCTGCAGGAGCGCTTCCCTGACTAATCTCCGGTTATAACATGAAATGTATATTAGCATGGAAACTGGAAGTACACCCTTTATCTAGATGGAGTGAAGGAAGACTCGTGAGTCCCTGCAGCTCTGAGAGGCAAAGCGATGACAATGAAGCTCGGTTAACCGTTTGTACCTTCTGCGCCCAGAGCACCCAGGGTGGAGAGACGGGCAGCCATTAGTCCGTTTCCAAGATAACTGCAGGAAAAAAAAAAAAAAAAAAGATACGAAACCAACCAAGTGGATTTAACCGGTCATTGTGAAAATTGTAGCTAAAATAGTGATTTCTGCTTGTTACTAACATCACTTTAAGAGGGCACTAAAAGCTGCACTAATTACATCTACATCCTGCGACTGTAAGATATCATTTGAAGCTTTTGCATATATTGGCATTTTAAAGACAGAACAAATCTCGTCTGCATAATGCGATCCATTACCTGTGAGTGTACAACTCAAACGTTGAGTTGAGGAAATCAAATCTGGCAACATAATCGCCGTCAGGAGCGCTCTCGATCGTTGTCTGCAGCAAATTATAAATGTGATATTAAGCTGGTGTAGTTTTTCCAACGAGTCCGTCAAAAGAGCAGAAAAGTAAGCCGACCCTCAGTTTGGGCAGGAACGTGATCTGTGTGGATCCTCCTCCCAAGTCCAGGATTCCCACAGTCTTTGTGGCGTGACTGTTCAGGTGACCTGAAAAACAAAATGAATCACCTTAATCCAGCATCTGCAGCTGGGAGCAGCTAATCGCTTCCCACCTGAGATGCTATCATCAAAAGGCTGGCTACGGAGGACGCGCTCCGTCTGAGAAAACATTCCGGCTCAGCTCGGTCCGAGAAAGATCGCAGAAGTTTGCTTTAGGGAACAAACTCATCCTTGTTCTCATCGGATTCTATTTGTGGATGCCGGCGTGTAACGCAGTACGACGGCGGGTTAGGAAAACGCATGGAGTCTGGAGAAAACACAAGTCATCTACGTAACGAAGGAAACAGTTTGATGTTTTCCACTTTTAGTCATGCTGCAACTGCAACCATGTATTTTACTTGGATCTTGGGTGACAGAACAACACAGTGAAGTGCGTTAAATGTGAATATTAGTGCATTAATCATTATCGGTGAAAGAATTGAATGATAAGAAGTGCAATTTATTATAGTAACCGACGATTGTTATAAACAGTTTGGTTGGCATTGTGATTTATGCTCTCTAAATTACTTTTATTTGTTGTTTCCTCCATTAGAAATGTCAGTATTTATAGAGGTGAAAGCACCAGTCGCATTTTTCAGTCGATATTTGTGTTTATTGTACTTTTAAGTTTATCCTGATTCTCATTTTTATCATTTTGCAACAAATACCAAAAACATATTGTTATAAAAGTCTAAACACATATCAGCCGTTCACATTGTGAAGTGGAGGTAAAAGAAAGATGCATCGTCGTTTTTGCAATTTTTTTAAACAAATATCTGAAATCTGAAAAGTGTGGCTTACATTTATATTCAGCCCAAAACCGTGAGTCAGTGTGTTTTCGCTACAAGTACAGCTGGATGTGTTTGGGGTGGGTCTTTACCAACTCTACACATTTAATACTGGAATACAGCATGATGCTGCCACCACCGTGCTTCAGCTTGGGGATGACATGTTTAGCATGTTGTATGTTGTCCAAAAAGTCAACTTAGGCTTTATCCTACTACGCCTGTTCCAAATGACCATCTTATTGCTTTTTATTATTAATTATTATTATTATTATTATTATTTTGTACTGCTTTCTTCTATATAACAATTACAGGTCACTTTATGTCGGCCTGTTTGTTGTCGTAAGCAGACAAATTGTCAAAATGTTCAAGCTGTATAAACACTTTGCTTTACAGTACTTGCCTGTTAGAAAGTTCAGAGAAATCCAAGCTAGAATGCCTAGGATTGAAAAAAGACAGAGACATATTTAAAAAGCTGTCATTTCAGAGGACAAAAAAAAAAAAAAGCTCACTTTGAAACAAATTTGTGAAGTGCAAGCGCATGCAAGGAGAGCCGAAAATGCTGACAAACCAATTATCCGGCCGTACAACAGCCTCATAATTATTGGCTTTTAGGGCTTGAAACGACTCCACTGAAAAACTTCTGTTGTTTTTAATGCGTCATCGCAAAAAAACATCTATAATCTTCTGTAATTTAGTTAAACGCCTTCATTAAGCGAAAGGTCCTGACAGAAGATCCATCGGGCGCATCGTTAAGATGCAGACACCTTCAAAACACCAACAACAACAGTAACGGCAACGCAGAGGGGGGAGAGAAGGTGCTTGTCAGGGCAAACGCTGTACCTTCGTTCGTGCCGTTCATAATGCTGACGCTGTTGTCTGGCACCAGAAACGGGGATTCGTCAAACACGAGTTGGACCTGAGAGAGAGGAGAGGAGGGAGGCGATGTGAGGAAGAGGAAGCAGGAACTAAACGGCCCGCACATTATCAGCTGTAATGGCAGCTCATCCAGAGGTGCCCTCCGCTGGATGGGATTAGTTCATTCCCTCTGGGACAGATTATTAAAAGTATCATTCATCTTCCAAGGTGCCTCAGGGCTACCCAGTTTCCCCCAACCCCCCTTATCCTCATAAACGACAGCCTTTGACACTGAGCTTACAGCTGCGTAACTTTCCCCTGCGGCATCGACGGATAAAAACGTACCATCCGCACAAAAAAAGGTTACAAGGCCAAAAAGCGTCTCTATGTTGAGGAGCTGCTGCCTGCTTTTGATGAGTCGTTACGGTCTGACCTGGTCCAGAAGCGCCTGGGCTTTGGCTGCGGGCAGCAGGCGGAGTCCGGCCGTGGCTCGGAGGACCAGCGGCGTTCTCTTCCAGTCCAGACGAGGAACCGTCTTCTTGGCGACCTTCAACAGCATCCTCACCGTTTCACCAGCCTGTGAGAGAGGAAATATTCACCGCAGAGCAGCGGTGACCCGGAAGGTTCTTTGGTGAAGTAGAGAGATTAAACGCGACAGATTTAAGTCGGGGGCAAAATACCGCAGGTGAATTTGCTAGGACCGTCCTTTGTTGGGAATTAATAACATAAAAATGATGCTTTTAACATGAATAATTAAACAGCATCATGAATTTAGACATTTTAGAGACAGAAAGATGGTGATAAGTCAGAGGTGTCAATCATTTAAAAGCACCTTAAACCCATCTTACAAACGGGACAATTTCAGGTAAAAAATATTGTAGTAAAGTAAAAACATAAATTAATAATTCATGTATACTGAATATTTTTTCATAGGCGACGGTTTGATTCTTGTCTTCTTAGTCAATTCAGCCTTTGACGACATCAACTGCTGAAAATATGAAATTGCCAAACCTCTAACATGTTTCCACTTGCATATCTACTAGTAATAGACATACTAATATGTACAAGTGACATTTTTGTATTTACTCATAAACAGCTGCACCTGTCAAAAAAAAAAAAAAAAAACATCATCTAATTAAGCCGATGAAACCGGAGCGCAGTTCAGAGAGGTCACGTTACTTCACACCTCATTATTTCAAATTTCTCTCCTCTTTATCATTTCCAACTCCCGGTTTTGCTTGGAGGCCATCCCTGACCTTTCACCTCGGCGAAAGTGTCGCCGATCACATTCCGACAACGAACTCACCGTTTCGGGGTGGTCGGCGTACGCTGACAAACCCGGCTTTATGGAGTGGAACATCTCATTGTCCAAAACAGGCAGCGGCTCTGGAAAGGCACAACATCCACCCACATCATCAAATATGAAGCAGCCGCTAAAAGCCCTCAAATGCTTCAAACCTCTTAGCGTGCGTATGCATGATTTATCAGGCAAATTAAGCCCTATGTGACTTATGGCCTCTGAATTTACAGGTTTAATGAAGTATGAAAATGGAGTAGGTGCCAAACAAACTTCTATTAGTCAACCAAAACACACATTTTGGGGAAGCGCCGGCGAGAGAAAGAGAGAGAGAGAGCGATCTCCTCATGGTTTTACCTGAGTTGCTCTGGATGAAGGTGTAGACGTGAATGCGCGTCCCCGTGCTCCCCGCGTCGAACATCACGGCGTAGAAGATGCGGCTGTGGTTTGCCGGTCGGCTCAGGCTCGGCAGGATCCCAGAAAAATCCAGGAGGGACGTCCTGAACTGGGCCCGGCTCGGCCCGGCCGCGGCGAGGAGGACCAGCAGGAGGAGCGGGCCGGACGGCTTCATCTTCCCTCTGCGGCATAAGAAGGAGGAGGAAGGGGGGAAAAAATGGAGGCTGATAAGTAGATGTTTTGAACAGCAGAAAAGCAGCTGAACTGGCTGAAGACTTTGTTCCGAGGGTTAAATTACAGGTAGCGGAGGCGCGAGAGGACGTCGGGTTATTTACGCCGGTCGGATCCGACCACGCCTCAGGCGAAGATGATGTCCAGCCAACCAAAAGCGATGTTTACCGTCTGTGTCGGCTCGCATGGAAAGTTTAAACGCGTCGCTTAACAATCAGAGGAGGCAGCTCGCCAGGTTTCAACAATGTATCATAAAAATGTTTCAATTCCCATGGACTCCGGTCAAACACTGCTAAAATTACACGGGCGCCTCTTACGGGATTCACAATTACAGGGTTGTCTAATAATCGCTGCCAAAACCCCTCTCCCTGTACTGCTAAACACTTCACTGAGGTGTTTGAGAGTTGAGAGGCTTTTTAGATCCATTTCCCGTGGACGGAGTCGTTCTCCACTGTCACACCAGCTGTGTGACGGTAAAATTTAACTTTAAAGGGCTTTTCGTTCTAGATGTTTGCTCATTAAAGCTGCATCTGCAAAAATAAAAAAAACACAGGAAAAAAAAAAGCCACAACAACAATATCCAATTAAATCTGACTGACTAGGAATTACGCCGTCTCGCATGTAATCACATAATTTGTCTTCTCATATTACACCTTTCCATCCATTTGGAGCACTTAGACGAAATTACACACACGGAACGGAGACCGGGGTCTCTGCACATTTTTTTCAAGCCAAAATTTCACACTTTTGTTGAAAAATGTCTCTGCAGTTCTCAGTCGAGATATATATATATATATATATATATATATATATATATATAT
>NW_015113279.1:392532-398082 GCF_001443285.1 Poecilia latipinna | reverse complement strand
ATATATATATATATATATATATATATATATATATATATATATATATATATATATATATTTTTTTTTACAAAATTTCAATGTTGAATATGCCTCCATGCTGATTCAGCTTAAAAAAACCCAATACTTAATTTTCCCACGGCTGCATAAGAACTGTGAGAAACAGACAAACATGTTTAACAATGCCTTCGCTCCAGCTGTGCAACCTCAGTCCCCTGCGACTTGTGTCGGTGTAAATTAAATATGTGGCTCCGTAGCAGCAGAACGCGCTCAGCCAAAGGTCACAGACCAGAGCCACAAAGTGTGTTCATCCTCAATTCTTTTGCTGCGAACCGAGCCCCAGAAACGCCAGGCCCTCCAGGATTATAAATCCCTATTGATCAGATTAAAAATGGTGCCCACAGTGCAATAGGGGGGTATTGGTACTGTATCCATTTGGCCCCTTTGTTGCCAAATCAATTAACGCAGCAGCGTAGATAAGGACGCTTTCATTTTGGTTCTTCAATTTTAAGTCTTTCCCAGAGGCAAATGAATTTTTTTTTTTTTTTCAAATGAAAAGCACCACAAATCGAGATTTGGTTCGTCTACATTTACGATATCCGCCCTCGACATTTCATAGTTCTCAGTCCTTCACGCCTCTTTGTTGTGAATTAGCGCTATATCAATAAATGTAACGGCATTCACCATGAATTTTTGTAGTTACAAAAATTATATTTTCTGTACGTCATACTGTGTATAAAATCTAATCTAGAGTCAAGGTTTTACTTGTAGAGTTTCACATTCCAGGATTGTTCTGCTTACTTTATTTCTATGAAGATTATGACTGAAACTACTCAGTGGGGAGTAGTTTCAGTCTACTCCCCGCTGAGTAGCACGGAGTAGACTGCAACTACTCCCCGCTACTAGTCTACTCAGCGGGGAGTAGACTAGTAGTACTCAGTAGCGGGGAGTAGACTGCTTGCTAACCTGCCAGCAAGCATGGGGGGGAAGTAAAAAGAACAAAAAAGTGAATCTTTAAGAGTAAACATGACAATTGCATTACAAGCGACAGATATATTGAAGGGAGATTACATACACTGAGATTATAATTAGTTTTTACAAGCTAACAACTAAAGCAGCATGAAATAACATCCATCAAGAGAGTATTAATAGCATGCTGCTGCATAGTAAATGAGAATTTTGTTTCATTGTGCACTAATATTTGCAGATGTAAAACATACATGAATGTTTATTTAAATAAATTTGGCTTAGTTATACAGTAAACTCATAAATTAATATGATTAGTAAAGTAAATGTCAGGTACGACTTGAAACAACATGAGACTGGACATAAAAATTGTCTATTTTAAAGCGACCAGCTGTAAATTAATTGTTAGCAAATAAAAGATAAACTATTTTTGAAATGTGCAAGGCCACAATACATATGGCAGGAGTAAAAAGATCTATTTATATATTTCTGTAAGCTATGTCTCCCTGTAAACCATTTATTTGTTTTCTTTTTTATTTACAATGACACCATACCCTGCAGTAAAACACATTTATGTACACATAATTTAAGAAAGGTGTTATTGAGTCCATAGTTAATTTGAACACAAATTATATTAAAAGTGCAAACTTATTTTAACCTGAGTTAAAGTAAGTAAACAGTCGTGGTGATTAGCATCCTTGCTACATTACAGAAAGCTAAAGGCTAAAGTTTGACTAGCTAGCATTAGGTTGTTAGCGATTAAATAAAACGACGAGTTTACCAAACTAAACCTTTAATCATAAAATCTTTAAAACAGTGAAATAACAAAGGATTAGAGTCCGTAGCTAACGCGACAGAGTGGTATTTAAAGGCTAAACACTGCAGCCTCACCATGATGTCCGACTGACTCCTCGCAGTGGTATAAGGAGTAGTTTGGGTTCGGTCCGAACTCACATCAGAACCAACTCCCGGTTCTAAGTAATAAACTCCTAAAGTCCGGATCATCAGTTTACGGAGTCTGTGATGGTTAATCTTCCGCCGGAAGTAATTCCTCTCTAATCTGTCATAAACTGACAAAACATCAACATGGGATAAAGTGATTAGCTAGATATATGATAGTTTCGCACTTATGGAGCACCATAAACGCCTCATGGTCAGGTTATGCCATCTTGTTTTGCTTATGTAATCAATATTAAATCTAAAGCGAAACAAAACACGGACACACCTTTAATGACATCATATGAGGCACAAAGTAGCGGGTCAGTTCTTTAGCATGCTCACTTTTTTATTTTTATTTGTTCTTAAAAACTACTCCTTTGATTCGGTTCACCAGTTTATAACTGCCACTTAGTTTTTTTTTAAATGTATTTACCATTTTAATTAATTGTGGGGCTAAATAGTTAGAAAACGTTCTGTGCAATTTGGTTGGTTCTGATCTCCGTTTGGTCAATTGAGTCCTATAAAATATGTGAGATCAGAACCTTTGTTCAAACCAAAAGACCTCAAGTGATTTACTCATTGTCTTTTTACTAATATCTGACCAGCTGGATTTTTGTGCCTCTTGTGATGTCATTGACCCAGATTCAGTCAAATCGGTTTTTCTTTTCTTCAGAGCTCCTTTTAAAAACTTTTTAAGTTTTTGTACTTCTACAGTGGGAATCCATACCTCATTACCCAGCTACGTTTTATTACCAATGTACAATATTTATTTTAAAAAACAGCACTAGATGGTACCTTTAAATCATAATCATCCGGATCGTCAGCTTGGTCATTCCTTAGTAGTTAATTTTACTCCAGAAATAATTGCCATCTATTTATAATTCATAAACTGCTGAAACAGGAGTGTGCAACATTAGTGTGCATTACAGCATGGTTCAAATGAACGAGTAAAGTACAATAGTGCACAGAAATCAATGTTCACTCCACTCAAATGACTGTTTTTATTACAATAGCTCACAGTGCCATCACCGTTTGCTCTCACAAACTCAAAGGGAATCACCGTTTGCTCTCACAAACTCAAAGGGAATCAAGGGTACAAGGTTTAAAGTGGCTACATGATTAATGTGTTGCTTTCAAAAATTGTAACATGAGTAATAACAGTACATGTCAGATATTTCACCATACTGGCTGATTTAGATTCTTATGGTTCAAGTTCACGGCATGCAGTACAGTCCGATGGAACCATAACACCATTACTGCTACAAACTGAATCTGACAGTAATGCAAATCCGACCCACAACATGAGACACTATTTAGTGCCCTTACAAGCGCTTACAGTACAAAAAACAAGATTTCCTTTTAGTTTTAATGAAGTAAAACTGCAACTTAGGTCAGTTTTGTGTGCATCAGTTTTTTTTTCACATTTAAAATCAGATTAATGAAACTATTTGTTCATAAACCTGCACAAAGATTCTTGTTCTGCAGCTGAAAACCAGAATTTCTCTCTTTGCAATATAATAAAACCAACCGGCCTTGACTAACTGACCAACCCTGAGGTCTGTTCAGGACGAGCAAGAAAACAGATGAGGAATATAACCTACACCTGTGCGTTGGTGCACCATGTGTGAGGAAATAAAATGGCTGTAATTTGTTGTTTTTCAACAAATTTAAAAGTTAAAACATTTGCATTAAAAAAAAAGAAAAAAAAGGAGGGTTTCATTTTCCCAAGCAGTAAAATAAAGAAGTAACCGATAATAGCTTCCTGAACTCCACTCTGTCTTCTTGTTAAGGCAGGTAGGAAGTCAGTGAGGTATAAACTGTCTCTTTAGCTTAGCGTCCCATGGTCGGCATGGTGACAGCAGGGCTTGTTACCGTGGCGTCCTCTGCCTTCCACTGAGACGTCACGGTCTTGATCTGAGTGAAGAACTGAATGCCCTGCAGAGAAAATGGGGCGAATTTGTCGACAGGAAAATACTTTTATGTCTTTGAGATCATTAATGCAAAGCATCTTGGAAAAAATAAATAAAAAAAAAAAAGATAAATTTTGTTTTTGTCTTTTTACCTGCTTGCCGTAGAAGTTGGTGTCTCCTCTGAAGGAACCTCTGGAGCCGGTGAAGGAGAACATGGGTAGAGGGACGGGGATAGGTACATTCACCCCAACCTGTGGAAATGCATTAAACCGTCCATGTTTCACTGCCAAAATGACTGGAAAGCAGCAGGGACAGACAACATACATTTATACCAAATGAATCTCTTTATACCCAAGTGCTGAAATCTGAAATCTGGATTTAGGGATTTTGCAGAATCTAAGAGGATTTGTTGCAAACATTGACGAGAACCAGACAAATCTGAGAACTCCCATTTATAAAGCCGCAACAGAACAAAACAATCTATCTTCCTGATAAGGGGTCATGTTCGATAATTACAACTGCTCACTGGAGCTCTGCTGAGCCGTTTTGCTCGGCGCCGCGTTGTACATTTTGTCGCTCAAATTGGTTTTTTTAGGTCTACCCAACTGCATCCGGAGGCAATTTGGTCCACGTTATTAATAACTCCGCCTAGGAAACCGGCAACAAACGGTGAGGTTCCGCGGCGTCGTGCGTATACAAATTCATCAAGTAATGACAGGCTGAGATGATGATGCAAATGAGCTTCAAGCCATAAACCACTGATGCTTCAGAAATGTTTTCAGCCAGCGGGAAAGCCGATTATCACGACACAACAAACCGCGGCTTCCAAGGTGCGCGACTGAGCTCGACATCGCTAATTCAAAAGCAACCGCGTCTCCATTAAAGCTGAAACGCTTGTTGATTAAACTTAACCCTTGCGTCTTTGTACAAACATCTCTCCCTTTCTCTCACCTGGCCCACATCCACCTCGTGTGTGTATTTGCGCGCCGTGGCTCCGTTGGTGGTAAAAATGGCCGTGCCGTTGCCATAAGGGTTTCTGTTGATCAGAGATATGGCTTCGTCCAAGCTGTCGGCTTCCAGGATTATGAGCACCGGCCCAAAGATCTCCTCCTTGTAGCATTTCATGTCCGGCTGAAAACAACAGACATGATCAGAGTGTGGAAAAAACAAAACAATCTTGAGCACTATTAAAGTGCAAGACTGTTACTAGTATGCTCATTTTGCAGAAAATAATGATGCATAAAAAAAAACTGCACAGTTTCCCTATTTTAGGAGGCTTGGAGGGTTTCATTAGTCTGCAATATACAATGTCTGTCTAATAATAACCATGCTGGAGAGAAGAAAATCTGTATTCTCCTCAACTTAGTTATACAAGTTATAGTTGGACTTTTAAGCTGAATCTCCACCATCGTTAAGCTCTGTGAATTTACCAATTCATGTAAACAGAATCAGGAAAGAAATGGGAAGAGCAGGACAAACTTTCTCATTCCCCTGATGAGCAAAGAGACTGATGGGAGTTTTCTTTCACTTTAGATCCAAATAGGTTTTGCAGAAATGAAAACTTCTTCCTTGGTGATATTATTCTCTTTCCATTTTCAGAACGCCCTGCAGGGACATGCAGCCCCAGAGGAAAATCGTTCTTTTGTACAGTAAAGAATAATAATAGAGACAGCTGAAGTCCAGTTCATCTATAATCGATAATGACTTTAAAAGTATTCACACCCTTTGGACCTTTTAC
>NW_015113279.1:388085-390954 GCF_001443285.1 Poecilia latipinna | reverse complement strand
AAAATGGGGCGAATTTGTCGACAGGAAAATACTTTTATGTCTTTGAGATCATTAATGCAAAGCATCTTGGAAAAAATAAATAAAAAAAAAAAAGATAAATTTTGTTTTTGTCTTTTTACCTGCTTGCCGTAGAAGTTGGTGTCTCCTCTGAAGGAACCTCTGGAGCCGGTGAAGGAGAACATGGGTAGAGGGACGGGGATAGGTACATTCACCCCAACCTGTGGAAATGCATTAAACCGTCCATGTTTCACTGCCAAAATGACTGGAAAGCAGCAGGGACAGACAACATACATTTATACCAAATGAATCTCTTTATACCCAAGTGCTGAAATCTGAAATCTGGATTTAGGGATTTTGCAGAATCTAAGAGGATTTGTTGCAAACATTGACGAGAACCAGACAAATCTGAGAACTCCCATTTATAAAGCCGCAACAGAACAAAACAATCTATCTTCCTGATAAGGGGTCATGTTCGATAATTACAACTGCTCACTGGAGCTCTGCTGAGCCGTTTTGCTCGGCGCCGCGTTGTACATTTTGTCGCTCAAATTGGTTTTTTTAGGTCTACCCAACTGCATCCGGAGGCAATTTGGTCCACGTTATTAATAACTCCGCCTAGGAAACCGGCAACAAACGGTGAGGTTCCGCGGCGTCGTGCGTATACAAATTCATCAAGTAATGACAGGCTGAGATGATGATGCAAATGAGCTTCAAGCCATAAACCACTGATGCTTCAGAAATGTTTTCAGCCAGCGGGAAAGCCGATTATCACGACACAACAAACCGCGGCTTCCAAGGTGCGCGACTGAGCTCGACATCGCTAATTCAAAAGCAACCGCGTCTCCATTAAAGCTGAAACGCTTGTTGATTAAACTTAACCCTTGCGTCTTTGTACAAACATCTCTCCCTTTCTCTCACCTGGCCCACATCCACCTCGTGTGTGTATTTGCGCGCCGTGGCTCCGTTGGTGGTAAAAATGGCCGTGCCGTTGCCATAAGGGTTTCTGTTGATCAGAGATATGGCTTCGTCCAAGCTGTCGGCTTCCAGGATTATGAGCACCGGCCCAAAGATCTCCTCCTTGTAGCATTTCATGTCCGGCTGAAAACAACAGACATGATCAGAGTGTGGAAAAAACAAAACAATCTTGAGCACTATTAAAGTGCAAGACTGTTACTAGTATGCTCATTTTGCAGAAAATAATGATGCATAAAAAAAAACTGCACAGTTTCCCTATTTTAGGAGGCTTGGAGGGTTTCATTAGTCTGCAATATACAATGTCTGTCTAATAATAACCATGCTGGAGAGAAGAAAATCTGTATTCTCCTCAACTTAGTTATACAAGTTATAGTTGGACTTTTAAGCTGAATCTCCACCATCGTTAAGCTCTGTGAATTTACCAATTCATGTAAACAGAATCAGGAAAGAAATGGGAAGAGCAGGACAAACTTTCTCATTCCCCTGATGAGCAAAGAGACTGATGGGAGTTTTCTTTCACTTTAGATCCAAATAGGTTTTGCAGAAATGAAAACTTCTTCCTTGGTGATATTATTCTCTTTCCATTTTCAGAACGCCCTGCAGGGACATGCAGCCCCAGAGGAAAATCGTTCTTTTGTACAGTAAAGAATAATAATAGAGACAGCTGAAGTCCAGTTCATCTATAATCGATAATGACTTTAAAAGTATTCACACCCTTTGGACCTTTTACATTTTGTCTTGGGCTGCAACTAATGGTTATTTTAATAATCAATTATTGTGATTTTTGGCTAAAATATATTTGCATAAAAAGGTGTTTTTATCTTAAATGTAAAATTTGTATTTCTTTGTACATTTTTGGCTTAATTGCTGCTCCAAATATGATTTTTTTGTCTCCCTCCTTTCCCCCCCCCCCAACAACGGGCCTTGTTTGAGTCTGTATACTTCAGTTAATTAATAAATTATTATTATTTAAATAATTTATTAATCAAGATTAATCCAAATTATCGTCTCAGTCCTAATTTTGTCATGTCTTTTTTTTTTGAGGATGGAGTGTGATGGACCAAAACAAAGTAGTGCATGATTGTGAAGTGGATGGATACCAAATATAAACCCAACTACCTCATGTTGGTTCATAGCATAAAACTAGGGGTGTAAAGATTTATCGGTGCTGATTTCCTTAATTTTAGGAGATCGGTAATCGGCCAATTTTTACCTGTGAAGCCGATCTTATCCACCGATGTCATCAACCTCGGCAAAGGTCAAAAAAAAAAAAAATCAACCACTGTGCTTTTCTTTTCTCCCATGAGAGACGTTTGACTGACAAACCGGCCGACCAGGTCATGTCTGCACATTTACAGTTAACAACAGTCACCCCATGGTTGCCAATTCAGCAACTTTCTTGATATTTGAGCAACATTTCAGAAAATAAAATGGTAGCGGCCAAAATCGGAATCAGTAACTTAGGCTTTTTAAAAGATCGGTAATCGGCAATCGGCCAGAAAACTGCAATCGGTGCACCTCTACATAAAACCTAATGGAACAAAAAAAGCTTAGGGGGGTTGAATACTTTTGGAAGACTGTAAATTCAGATGGCCAGCTCACCTTTACGTTGCTCAGGATGGTGGGTCCGACAAAGTTTCCGTTCTCGTATCCTTTGACGTGAACATTCCTCCCGTCCAGCAGCAGCTTGGCGCCTTCATCCACGCCGCTCTGGATCAAATACTCCACTTTGGCCCTGGCTTCAGGGGAGATCAGGGGCCCCACGTCGGCCCCGGGCTGATCGCCTGGAGCAAAAACAATTTGTATATTTGAGCAGGGCAGCGTCCTCAACGGGCATTTTCTGATAAAATCTGTAATAAGTGGTTATACTTTAGGCTGTTTTGCATATATATAT
>NW_015113279.1:381198-383851 GCF_001443285.1 Poecilia latipinna | reverse complement strand
AGCGCCCACAACGGGCATTTTTTTATAAAATATGTAATAAGTGTTTATTTTTTAGGGTTTTTTTTATATATATATATATATATATATATATATATATATATATATATATATATATATATATATATATATATATATATATATATATATATATAAAAAGAAGACACTAATCATCTTTTGACTGTTCCTTAGGGGGAGTTACCTGCGTTTACGCGCAGCGATCTGGAGCGCTCCACCAGCTCTGGGAGCCAGTCACGAGACTCCCCAACGAAGATGGCAGTGGAGAGAGCCATGCATCGCTGGCCGGCTGCTCCGAAAGCGGCCCCCACCAGTTGGTTGATGGTGTTCTCCTTGTTGGCGTCAGGCATCACCACACCATGGTTCTTGGCACCCTGAACGACAAAATTGAGGACAGTTCTCCGATGTGCGAATCATCACTGGAAATAATTGGCTCTTTAACGTCAGAGTGGTGCGATTTGAGAGCGTCCAGCGAAGCAGTGAGAGTACCATGTTGGACTGAACCCTCTTTCCGTTCTTGGAGCCGCGCTCGTAGATGTACTCTCCTGCTTGGTTGGATCCCACAAAGCTGATGGCTTTGATGGCTGGATGGTCACAGATGAAATTCACAGCTACACACAAACAAAAAAAAAAAAAAAAAAAAAGTGGTTTAAGCTTCTTTTTTTTTTTTTTTTTTTAAATCTGTGCCTCAGCTTTAAAGGAATGCATCCAAATTATGATTTACACAGCTCCGAACAAGCATTCCCACCTTTCCACAAGTTGTCCTATTACAGCCACACTCTTTAATTTAATTTATTAGGATTTAATTTTGCAGTTATGAAGCCAAAACTGACCAAAAATGAATACATGATTCATATCAGGTTAAAAAAATAATAATTTGTTTGTAAATATACTTGGAACTTCTCAAATGGTATAAAGTTAACCTGGTTAAAAAATAAAAATCTCCTATTAAGCACCTCTTACTATCCAATTATTAAATGATTAAATCAAAGAAAAAGTAGTCGATACTGATATATTTTCACTGCGTTATTACATTTTAGGCAAAAAATGTCAATTTTCTTATTTAAGAAAATGAATTGAATTGTTTATTTGCATTTATTAAACTGTTTCTAACATCGTATAAAAAAATGCCTACACGTTTAAATCAGAAATCTGCAAAATGAGACGATTTTTTTCAATCATGATACTTTAGAACTATTACTGTTTTTCTAGTTAACTGTACGGCTGTAACTGTGTGTCGCAGTTATTTTAGTCCACAAACACAAATACTTGAAAAACATTCCCATCTAGTCACATAAATAGTATTTTCACTAAAATGCACAAAGTAACTTCATTTAATCATATTTTCAAATATGTTAATACACCTTTACTGAACGAATAGGATAAAATAACAATAAAAAAAAAACACCAATCCAAACAAAACCCAGAGTTTTACAATAAATCACAATCTTATGGTAAAAACTTTATCATGATAAATGACAAACAATACAATAAATGCACATGTAACTCCAGTTTATATGATTTTGTGGAAGGGAGTTATTTTTGGACTCCTCACTATTGTTTACCACAAACTCACACTGGGAAGCCGTAACGCAGCAGAGACTCACCTGCATGCTGCCCATGGATGATGTTCAGAGTGCCATCTGGTGCGCCCGCGTCCTGCAGCAGCTTGGCCAGGAGCATGGTGCATCCTGGGACGCGCTCGGACGGCTTCATCAAGTACGTGTTGCCGCACACCATACCGACGGGGAACATCCACAGAGGAATCATGGCCGGGAAGTTGAAGGGGGCGACGCCGGCGCAGACGCCGAGGGGCAGGCGGTACGTGTACGTGTCCATGTCCTTGGTGATGGAGGGGAGGGTTTCGCCCAGCATGAGGGAGGTGATGCTGCAGGCGTGTTCAACCACCTCTGAGGGGAGCAGATGCATTTATATACATATACAAAAAAAAAAATTCATGAAATGTAACGAGACAGCCAAACCGCTCTTGTTCTGCTCAGTTATTTACACTTGGAACAAAATCAAAAGCATCGCTGCTCTGATAAAACGTATTCTTCACGTTGCATTAGTATTAACACACACGTTAATTACCACACAAGCTACAGCTCGACTGTGATTGGAACCAGACGGCTTTGGCAGCCAAAAGTCTTGCCCCCCTCCACCGCCTACCGACCCGCTCTGCGTATTTGTATGCAGATATCTGTTTAAAGAGATTAACCTGCTACCCTGAGCCTGATTGTGTTCATTAGGGACAATTAGGAAGGCTCCCACCTGCCTCGGTAAGCTGCCGTAATAGATGGTGCATGTCAGGGATAAATCCAAGCCGAGACACGTAGGGGAATGTCAGCAGACTTGTCAGACAGGATTACATTCACTTCCAAGGGTGAGTCAAAATTTACAGTGAACAGCAGAAGTATTCGCACTTCTTCAAATCGAGATTTTAGGTACATAATTGTGGGGTGCATAGAAAAGATGCAAGGTTTTTCTTTTTTTTCATTTAATCACTGGGCGTTTGTTTTAAATAAATAATTCCTCCATATTTATTGTACAACTTTTTCCATCATTATTAAGGAATTACTGACTCCAATATATTGCTGAAAAGTTACTTGTAAGTTCGTTTTGTCTTATTTCAAGTGTC
>NW_015113279.1:219988-377803 GCF_001443285.1 Poecilia latipinna | reverse complement strand
CTGTGTGTAATTTAAATTCATAATACATCCAGCTGTTCTGTGGAGGCTTTGGGGGGTTTATTAAAAGACCACTGGTGAACAAACAGCATCGTGAAGATCAAGAGACGCAGCAGGCAAGTTGGGGAGAAAGACGTGGAGAAATTTAGAGCGGGGTTAGTTTATAAAACACTAACTCAAGCTTTAAGCTTCCTTCAGAGCATCTTTCTCTGGTAGTTAATCAGAGAAGCAGTCAATGGGAGAAGTGAAGGCTCACAATAATGACACTGTGGTTCTTTCTAGTTAATTTCCTGCATCACCCTGCTATCCAAAGTTTGTATTTTAACTTCTACAGAAAGAAAAAAAAAAGTTCAATTTCCAAGTAATAAGCTGTGATAAAAAACTTGAACAAACTTCAAGCACCAGTGCCCCCCTGTTCAGGAGAAAATCTCTACTCCAGGCAGCGGCGCTCCAAATGGAGCCTGACTTTCAGCTGATAATAGAAAAGTTAGCACGCCAGAATAATCTGAGCACACAAAAACTGGGATCTCCACCAAGTACCGAAAAAATAAATACTTTTTTTTTTCCACAGCTCTATCTTGTAGCTACTGAAATAGCTCTTTTTAAAAAAAATTTTTTAAAGTGGGCAGGACTCTCTCAGCTTCTCAATATGTTTCTTCTTGATGCCAGAAAGACTCAGTGAGGTGAGCTAAACAATTACTCTTTTATTCCAAACAGAAACACAGCCTGGAAGGACTTTTTCACATGCAGTCAAATGAAATATCCTAAAGCTGCAACGGTACTGTTCGCTGTAGCGGTTACATTTCAGAGATAAAAACCCTGCGACTGCTTGATCGTCAAACTTTGAGCTTTAAAAATGGACAATATTTGACACAGTTTAAGCTGAGGGATGTGGATTTCTGCTGTTTTTCCTGCAGCTCTTAGTAAAAGTTCTTCCAGATTTTTAAAAATGGCACATTCTACTGATTTTTTTAAATTTTTTATCTAAGTTTCTTTTTTATGGGTGCTGTGGTGGTGCAGGGGCAAAAGCACAACCCATGTATTGAGGTGGTCGCAGGTTCTGTTCCCGGCCTGGTGATATTTGCCGCATGTCTTCCCCCTCTCTCATAACCCTCTTTCCTGTCAAAACTACTTTCAAAAAAAAGGCCACTAGAGCCAAAAAAACCTTAAAAAAAAAAAAACCCTAGCCCCTAACCCTAAGAACACTTTATTTTGCCTAAAATGCAATACCACAGCATCCATTTAACAAATATGAACCGGGAGAAGCTAAAACTATAACATTTGAGGGGTTTTGACCTACACATGTTTACATGCACAAGTGTGTTTTTATTTTAAATGCAAAATATATATATTACTGTTTTGAATGCATTGAGATTTTTTGGAGTCTGCATACTCCAGCTAACGATTAATCGATTGCTAGATGAGCTGCCGATTAATCCGATTAATCGTTCCAGCCCTAAAGTGAACACTTTACTCACGGAGTCCTCTGAACACGTCTCCCTCTGCGTCAGCAAGCGTTTTGCCCTGCTCCAAGGTGATTAGCTTTGCCAGTTCTTTCTGAAACATTAGGAAAACACGCGAAGGTCAGCTCAGCAGACGAGATGACCGTCTAAGAAGGCGGCCATTTTCCCTACAATGTTGTCCTTGATGAGCTGCTGGTAGCGCAGGAAGATCTGCTGCCTGCTGAGGACGGACGTCTCGGACCACGAGCGGAAAGCTCTGGAGCAGGAATCCACGGCGGCCAGCATCTCCTCCTGAGTGGCTTTGGGAACGCGTCCCACCACTTCGTTAGTGGCCTGAGGGGAAGGAGAGACGCTGTTCAGAGCTGACTGGGAGAAAAAGAAGTGATTGCTTGGCATGAAATGCAGGACATTATTCCATTAATATTAACAATAGATTAGGGTTTGGGGTTTTTTTCTCCTGTCATTTACAGCTTTTGTGTTTTTCTACGTGATGAGATGGATCTGTTCCAAGGCAGTAATCAGACACAGCGTAGCTAGAGGCTAATACTTGACAAGCTACAAACTTTTTTCTCTTGCTTAACAAATCAAGCAACAACACAAAGGCAACTGGAGAGACTAATTTGTCCACATGTAGGGTCTTACAAAACCCCTTGAGGCTTTTCAGATTTTGAGAATCACTGCAAAAAAAACAACAAAAAAAACCCTTACCAAATACTTTTGGTCTAGTTTCTAGAGTACATCTGAAATAGGACAAACCTAACGGACAAGTAACTTTTTACGCCAGACATAGGAGCTTGTTTTAAGTCCTTAATTCTGGTGAAAAGTAGCTCCACAGGCAGATTAGCTCACTTATAATATGGGGGGAAATGTCTTATTATACAGGGTTTCTGCAGCTTTTACCATCTCAAATCAAAGACCTGTATCTCCACAGAAATGCACAACCTTCGTCCAGCCAACTGGATTTGCACTTACCCATTGTAGAAGCAAAACAAAGCTAGCTAGCCAGCAAAGTATGTTAGCAGTGAGCTACCAGTAGCCTCAACTGTCCAAAGTCACACTTAGTGTGGAAATCTATGTGCGTCTCAAACCTTTGCCTTTGACACAGAGAACCAAATTAAATAGTCATGTCAAGACACAATGTTAATTTAAGACATTTTCAGGCCTTAATTTGAGATATATGAATTTAAGATTTTTTTAAGGACACACAGATGCTATAAGTAAAACTAGTACATTTTTGCCAATATCAGGGAATTGCTTACTTAAAACCAGCACCTACATTTTGCTGAAAAGTTATTGGTTAGCTAGCCTTTGTTAGCTCGCTCCATTTTGAGAAGTGGAGAGGAAATTATAGATGGTTTATTTTATGTAAGTAATAGTCATTCATTTGTAACTCATGTATGTAGAAGTTCCAGCTTTAAACACCAGAAAACTTGAGCTCATTCCAAAACAGATCAAGACTCAGACCCAGACTTCACACCTCAACCCAAACCCTTCCATCGTAGCTTAGACTGCATATCTGCAGCCGTTACTCTGCCTCATTCTCAAGTCTTTTTCCTCATCCACCAGGTTTTCTTGCCACATTTAAATTGACATCAGCCTCTTCATAACCTGTTATTTTACCACTGCCGTGTCTTCCAGGCCTGTATGAACACTCACAGGGTTGTGGATGTCCAGCCACTCAGACGAGCTGGACTCAACAAACTTGCCATCGATGAAGAGTTTGGTCGTCGGCTGGAAGATAAAAGCAGCGTACAATTAACGCCCCTTTCCTGCATGATTACATTCTTAATAACTCTGCTGACAACATCCATCAATCACTACAAAGTGAGCCGAGAGTGTAATGTCTCCTTGAAGCCTTTCATAGCTGACTGACTGCCATTAATTGAGCTGACCACAATAATTTGGCTTAATGGTGTGTCTATTTACCTGCTACGTGTTTTATTAAAGAGTGTAAAGCAGCTAGAGGTGAACAAACCAGGTCTTTGTCGCTGTCCTATTTTAAACTTACAACTTTAGCTGTGTGCTTCTATTTGCCAATGAAACATAAAAGCCCATCTGGAGGGATGGAAGAATTATGAATAAATAAATGTTAAAGACGTAATTTATGCAATATTTTTAATTAGATTGAGTGCAATAAATAAATAATTTGTTTAGAAAAAAAAAGTTGTTTTTTCTCCCCCAATAGCTGCAGTTCAGCTCCATAAATCCTAATTTCCAGCAATTATGCAAGTATAAAATGTGAAGGTGTTGATAAAGTCAAAGGCTGGCCAACTAGCTTTCAATGAATGTTTTTCCGAGGCGAGAAAAAAAAAGTACAGTTCTTTTACAGCTTATTAGTTTCTAACCATGCATTAGGAAGAAAAAGCTTTGCTTTCCCTACAAAACAAAAAAATCAAAGACAAACTGACTTTGATTTATTTGTGCTTCCGTATGCATTTACTTGGTAACAATACATTTAATTTTCCACGCATTTCCAGACAATCACCTAAGATTGTTTCATAAAACGACACAAAGGAAAAACAATCAGCAAGCACAAAGCAATCACTTACATGAAACAAGTGAACTCCATTTCGATCGCTTCGTAAGGTTTTCTCAGCAGCTGACGCCGCCGCGTCATTTCACTGCAAAAAGGTCTGAAGACGAAGAACTTTGATTGAACGGAGCCAACATGGCCGCAGCTCGAAAAACAACTAAGACGCCTCCAATTAGAAGTTCGGGACATCAAAAATAATCTTGTGAAAGCGATGTTGTTGCTAAATATTACCATGACGATATCGGTCAAGATAAATCCACTCCTTCTTGACTTTTCTCTAAACTTTAGCCATTTTAAACCCTCTCTGTGGCCTTTAGCAACGCGTCATCTGCGTCAGGAAAATTAACTGCTGACATCTGGAATATTAAACACTTACTGCTTTCCAAACAAGCCTTGTAAAATCCCTTATTAATGTTGCACATTATGGTAAGGATAATAAATCTGTGATGTATTATTTATCTCTGTCTCACAACCTCACCATGAACTCCCTGAACTATTGCCATCAAAAAAATAAAATAAAAATGTACCAACAGCATCAAACGCGGAACCGTCTGACTGCTACACAGCTTTGCGCCTCAAGCTGATAAACCGCTGTGATATTATTACCCTTACTTTGAACATTGCTGTTTATATTTTGTATTTCATCTCCTCAAAGTTTTTCTTTCTTTTTTTTTTCAGAATAGTATTGGAAGACCCCAGGGAAACTGTCTCGCTAAGTTGTACACAATTAAGTAAACAAGAACATGTAAACTGATTTGATCTGATGAAGCATTTGACTCAAGATGCATCTTTGCTGCATTGATTGTTTGATGCAGCAGATATTTATAGTGCTGCTTTTCTATTATGGAGTGGTCTGTTGCAAGGTGTGCAGGGCAATAAAAAGTATCTGCCAGCATCTGTTGCTGTCCTGTTGGCTTATCTGTCATACTTAAATGTCCCACATCATGAAACAAATATTTATATTAGATAAAGCCAGTCGTAATCAGAAAACCACTTACGGGTCGCGTCTGACCACATGTAGTCGGTGAAAAGATGTTAAAAAGCAACACATCAGGTTCCCGATCTAAATAATTTCAGGCCCACAGGAGAGACAAAGTCACTGACATTTCTCTGTCCAGGAAAGGTTACAAATCCATTCCTAATGCTTTGTGACTCCAGAGAACCTCCACGATCCAGAAGCCCACAGCTGACCAAAAACAACACAGAGACACGTCTCTTGTTTTCTAAAAAGAAAACATCTGGATGATGGCAGAGACTGATGGGAGAATTCTGTATACAGACAAGACAATTATGGGACGTTTTAGGAGGCGAACATCCTGTTAGATGTTGAGTAAAACTGCAGGAAGCATTTATACCAACAGCCAAACATGTTGGTGAAAGAGCAGAAAGAAAAGGAAGGTTCTGATGGCCTAGTCAAAGTTGGAACGTATGTCATGTTGAGAAGCAATGAAATGATGTTAAACAAGTCGTTCATGCTTGAGAATCTGCTAACGTGACTGAATTAATACAATTCTGCAAAGAAGAGTGGGTCAAAATTCTTCCACAGACAGCAATGTCAGTTCTCACACAAACTTGATGGAAACCTTTGGTGCCAAGGGGGTCAAAAATGCTTCTTTCTTTTTTTTAGGTTAACTGGGCAGTAATGTCGGTTTTATTTCTGTGTTATAGCAACAGCTGGGTGTCAGTGTCACAGCTTACCACTGAGGAAGAGGAGTAGCACAAGCGACCAAGCTGCAGAGGAGCCTGAAGGAAAACCAGTACACATTAACCAGCTTAAACTTCATTTATCGCCAAAAAAACTACCGAAACAATAATAGTCTCTTCTGAATAAATCACAGGTTTGTAATTATTACCCACATGTAGTAGCTACATGAAACCTAATTATCTAAAACTAGGATAAGAGGAGTGAAGGTCTAAGGAGCATGACTTTGTTAGCTAAACAGCTTCTTAGCCTCGATAAGCTAAACATGCATTAAAAAGCAAACTTTTGTATTAATACGAGCTTTACCTTGTTGTGTAACAGTGACCGGAGGACAAGCGCTGCCATTGTATTGAGTCAGGTATCTATTTTTCCTTGAACCGACCCACAGTGAGAAGGAAACTTTATCTCCAATGCTTTGCAGAGGACCTGGAATTTAACAGATCTACAATACATTTACACGCGTTACAAGCGAAAAGGCGGGCCGCATATGATTAGTTGATCTGTGAAAATCATACTTTGCGCCCATTCGCTGCTTTCTCTACATAAGGGCGGGACATAAATCGTTAACAACCAATCACTCTACGGCTTTTAAAGCTGTAAAATAAGAAGGCGCTGATTGGATGTGGATCCAAACAAGCTAAAGTTTGTTGATTTCTATGCGATTTGCTTGAATTAGGATTTCGATTTTAGTTTTACTTAGTTGAAATATTAGCTAGATCAAATTTCTTAAAGTCTACGAATCCAATATTTTTGTAAATATGTTACTATTTGCCATTGCTGCCGCAAATACTATCTTAACGCTCACGTATCCAACCGTTTCCATAGCAACATTTTCAGAGGCGATATGGAGTTCCTGAAGTGGGACACTGAAGATGTTGCAAAGTGGGTTGAGTCTATAGGATTTTCAAAATACAAAGTAGGTGAAACCTTAGCTAAAACCAAATAACTTCACTGTAAAGTAAGGAAATGTTGATCAAGTTCAGCTAACTTTCTAATGGATTAACACTATTAAGTCTCTAAACTCTGGCACTTTATTTCTGTTGCAGGCTTGTTTCACCGAGAATTTCATCACTGGAAAGAAGCTCATACATGTCAACTGTAACAACTTGCCAAAACTTGGAATCACGGATTTCAGAGACATGCTGGTATCGATAATAGGCAGAAAAGCATGCAACATTTGTGTCATTATAAGAGCGTGTTTATATGATAATACTCTCCCATCAGATGAATTTCAACTGGCAGAGTTGATTCAATATAATATTAATGACGGCACTCCTAAGTGCACTTTATTAGTCAATGCTGAAACATCAATGCGTCCCATATCATTTAGTCTAATCTCAGCAAACAATTACAAGTCTCCTCTGAGTGCACTGGTAGCCATATTCAGGTGTCTTAGTGTCAGCTTGGCACTATCACACATCCTGCTCGACTCTGTTTCTTTGCATACGTGGCATCCAATTAATGCTGTAACCAGAGTTTTTTTTTTTTTTTCTTTTAGCAGCAATGCCTATACAGTCAACTCTGCTAAGAATAGTTTTAAGGATAAGCTGTTGGGCTGTGTGAGCTGACAATGAAAAGACAGTGAAATTCCACGAAGAAATTCCCAGCATATGCTTTCATTGTTTATATGTATAGCTCCTTGCATACATATCAATATCTCCTTAATTTGTTTCACATTTTTTCACATCAGAATCTTAAACTTTATATTGAGATTTTATGTGGTGGATAAAGTGGTGCAAAACTGTGAAGTGGAAGGAAAATATTCATGTTTTAAAAGTGTGACGTGCAGCTTTATTAAGCCGACCTGAGTCAACGTTTTAAGATCCAACTTATGTTGCTATAATATTTGAAAACCTTTGGGGTATTGCACATATGGCGACTGAAATTTCTGCCCATCCTTCTTTGGATAGCAGCTCAACTTTAGTCTGAATGGACAGGAAGCATCAGTGGGCAAATCTTGCCTCTGATTTTGATTGGGCCATTCGAGCAAACAAATTGATCTACGCCATTTTATTGCAGTTCTGGCTGCAAGTTAACAATCATACCGGAATGCGAATCTCCTGAATTTCTCTGTATTTACCTCCATTCATCCTTCCACAAACTCTGCAGTCTATCTATCCACCTTTGCCTCACCGTCAAGCTGCCAACTCTATTCTCCACCATGGTGGTTGTCTGTATCGAGTTAGATGCATCATGTCGTGTTATTTTATTTGGAGAATTTTGCATCTTAGCGAAAAAGCTAATTAAAAAAAAACAAAAACTATGGACACCACACTTTGCAGATTTTATTTGCATTGGCCTGTCACATTAAATTCCCAACTAAACATACCAAAGTTTGTCAATGTGATGTGACTAAATGTGGAAAAGTCCAAGAAGTATGACTTTGTGCATTGCCTAAGGATTCACTTGTGTAAGTCCATGTACTAAACTGAGAGAAAATGTTTCTTTTCCCTGTGGTTATGAGGCCTCCTGGTCCCTCCATTCCCTCTGTGGGGGGGCTGCTTTATTAAATAGATTTAAACCGTGTAAAGCCTGCATTTTCAAACGTCTCTTCCCTGCTGTGTGTACTGCAGGTCATCTCCGCTTGCGTACGTGTGCTGTTGGGGATCACAGAGACCCCGTGGAACAACAGCATCGCTGACCCCCGGCGGGACACCGTGGCCCTGTTCTTGGAAGTAAAGAGCCGCACGGGAAAATGGACTAACTCCCTCACCTACCAGCAGTTTTTGTACTACTTGGAAGACCCGGACTACACCCCGGAGCCCGAGTCAGAGCACGACGAGAACGAGGGCTACGAGAACGAGGACGACGAGAGCGAGGACGACGAGAACAAGGACGACGAGAACAAGGACGACGAGAACAAGGACGACGAGGACGAGAACGAGGAAAACCAACAATAAAGAGCAAAAAAAAAAATATGTAAATATATATAAACAAAAGCATCTCTGTGTCATTTCACATCAGTGTCTCATCTGATGACACAGATGAGACACTTACAGTAGGTCAGAGACGGGTCCTGACATTAACACTTCCCAGCAGCAAAATGCCACTGTTGTCAGTGCGGCCGATAAACAAAAAGAGGAACCTTTCAAGTGCGCTTTCTGCTGGCTGTCTGCGTGTGTTTAAAATCGCTTCAAACAGGAATGAGCCGCTGGAAATTTACCGAGTAGTGGGTGATCTCACGAAATGTGTGAAACAACAAAGACTGACTGCATTTTTTTCTTTTTCCCCCCAGATTTATCCATCAGATTTTGCGAACGTAAAACAGCACAAATCAACTGATCAAAGGGGCTCCTGCCAGCCTGGTTGTGGAGAAATCCCCAAACCACCTGTAATTCTCATTGATCTTGAGTGTATGTCAAGGAACTGGATTAGTTAATTGATTCCTGGCGATCCTTGGGGTAATTTTCAGGATGATGTCAACAAATGGCTGTTTCACAGAAAGCCCCATTAGTGGCGACTCAATCGTTGTTCTCTGAAAACACTCTTGTAAAAATATTTAGCCCTATTAAAGGTTTGTCACATTTTCGTCAGACTGACTTTAATGTGTTGTGTTGGAGTTTTATTAAAAGAAAATGACACATGGTTTTTAAAATCGACAAATATTTTACTAATTGGCTTCTTTTAATCTGATACCCCTAAATTAAATCCATTTCCTTCTAAATTTGCCTAATCACAACCTGTGTGTAGCTTAATTTTTATGTAACAGCATGAAGCTGTTAACCAGGGGATGTATCAAACCTGCATCAATCTAACTAAGGATAGGGCACCAACACTGGCTCCGGCCCAGGGACCCACATCCTTCTAAATCCGGCCCTGTACATATTACAACTATACAAGAAAGACATTAAAAGTCATGTTTGATTAGCTGTTAACATTTCAACTAGGCTAGGACAATATTGGTGAATTATGTAGAAAGGTAAACATTGTGATGATGATTTTGTGACACTTTCCTGTCTGTCTCTCTCCCTCTCTCTCTCTCTTTCTCATTGTGCATCCAGCACTCTGTGTGACTTTTGGCACCTTGGGGACTGTCACCCGTGTCAGGTGTGGACATCTATGGCTGTGACACTCTTCATCAGCAAGCAGAAAATGACACTGACAAGGTGTGGGCTCATAACACTTGGAACATTTGACCCAGCAAATTATTGCCTGGCGATATTTATGCTGTTACATTGCAATTTTTTTCCCACATTTTTACTTTTGAGCTGCAGCTTTGCATTGTTAAAATGGAAGATTTTTGTTCCTTCATCAATATAAATTATGCTGGGAGATTATTAGCCATGCAACTCCAAATGTCTGGTCTTTATTAGAAGGAGTCAAGAAGAAAGCCATTGTTGGAAGCAGCAACTTTTAGAGACATGGAGAAGATGAATGAAGCTTTCTGGAAGAAAACCCACACTGTCATTTAACTAGTTGTTTAGATCTAAGCATATTCAAGAAATAGGATGTCCTACTCAAAGTCCACATTGAGAATTGGAGCTAAGAACTGAAAATGACACACTTTAGCGATCCACCTCAACTCAGTCTGAGCAATTTGCAAAGGCAAATGGAAAGAAATGTTTGTTGATGATCAAAGGTGGATATTTTTCCTGTCAAAAACTGAAGAACGGAGGGGGGAACACTTCAAGACAGCTACCTTACTGTCAACTTATGCACTTAAGGCCCATACTTTGCCAACTTGCACAAAAGGCTACGGAGTGGGTGCATCAGATAATGATGGATTCCGTGCCAAGTAGACCCTCGGGGAGCCAGGCCTCTGTGTTTTAGCCAACTCAACACTTTCTTGCCCAAAAAAATCTATTGAATACATAAGGGAGTGTTCAGCTTTACAGGCTGCTATTTTGGGGTTTGTCCATGAATAAAAGGAAAGAAAGAAAGAAAGAAAGAAAGAAAGAAAGAAAGAAAGAAAGAAAGAAAGAAAGAAAGAAAGAAAGAAAGAAAGAAAGAAAGAAAGGAAAAACACAGGCAAAGATTTCATGCAAAAGAAACTGATGGATTTTCAATACAGCTCGACTCATGTTTCATCTCATGTACGTGTGAATCTGATCGACAACCCAGCTTTCTTTTTATAAACGCTCACAGATTCCAGGTCCGCTGCGTTTCTTTCTTTCTATCTTTCTTTTTCTTTTTTCTTTTTTTCTTTTCGTGCAGCAGTAGTTCAGTCTACATGAATAAATTATGATGCCTGCCTGCGAGATAGGCTGCGAGCTTCTACTGCTGCTGCATCTGCCTGCTGCACACAAATGGTCTCTGTGCGGCTCGGAGCGCACGAATTACCATTCCGGGCACAGCGCTGCTGCTGGTCAAGAAATGGAGCCGGGTCGGTGGCAGACAGCGGTCCGGGGGCAAAGCGGGGACTACACCGCCTATAACGGCAGAAAGCTCTCTGTCAGTCTGGATTAAGTCGCTTCTGACTGAGCCCCTGCGTCGCGGACTGGGAGAAAAAAAAAAAAAAGCCCGTGAAAGCGAGACGAACATCTGGTCGGATTGAGCGCAACACCAGCCACCCAGCGCCACGTATTAAAGCAAGCCTACAAAAAAATAGGCGTTTTCTCCTCCTCTGGATGCGCAGTAGAGGCGATCCACACCGGGACCCCTCACGCAGTTTGCGCCCCCCCACTCTCTNTCTCTCTCTCTGTCCCTCTCCTCCTCTCTCCCCACACCCCCCTCCGTTTTACCTCCTTCTAAAAATGAAGACATTTTTTCTTTCTTTCTGAGTGTTATCTAATGCGAGAGGATCGCTGGAAGGAGGAATTGCCCTTTATCCGCCGGGTATGGATTTCTTGAAGGGCATCGCTCGTTTCGCAGGCCGTCACACATTATAGGAGCCAAGACGCATGCTTTGGGATAGCTACCTGAAATATCTCCAAGAGGCGCCGTCGGTCCCATTTTAGGCGAGCCGCTCCTCAGTATGCCAGCAGAGCTCCTGGGAGGAAATAAGATCGCAGCCAGCCTCCTCTGACTGGGCTTGATGTTTCATTTGCAAGGTAAATTTGAAGATTTTATATCGCGGATTTGAACTCTTTTCATCTTTTTTTTTCTTTTTTTTGAGAGAGAGGGAGAGGGAGAGACTTGAAGTAGTTCTCATTTGAATGTGACAGGGATTCTCATGACAGCACACTTGTACCGCAAGGTCAAAAAAAAAATCTCTCTATTCTTCGAGGCATGCCATCAGATGGTTTTATTTATAGTATCCCCTTGGATGCATTTCGAGCTGGGCTTCTTTTTTTTTTTTTTTTTTTCTCCTACAGGTGAAACTGAGAATGGTGCCTCGTTATTCAGTCTTATCTCAGTATATCTGCAGGAAGAAAAAAAAGAAAAAGATTTGTTTGATGGTGTTCTAACAGCCCAGAGGACACAGTGATGCAGACTGTCTTTTGTGATTATAGCTGATATGCTAATTTCACTCTGTCTCTAGCACGGGATGAAGTCCCAATTAGTCCAAATAGCAAAACTGATGAGTCTGAGAAGAGGTGCATGTTGCCAGGTGACTGGAGCACCAGTGGAACAAAAAAGAAAAAAGAAGAAAAGACAAACAACAAATATGATGATTATTGACAGATAAGGGTCTTGCCCTCTGTGGAGTGTTTGAATAATAATTCATGAGAGCCCGAGGCCCCCATTGTAACTGCTACCCCAGTGAAAGCAAGCCCACGCCTCATTTTGATGCCAGTGTTTGCTCACGCTGCTCTGTGAATGTGCTCAGTGTTTTCTGTGCTGCTGCACCTTCCACTGATGGCCGGGATGTGATCGGTGGCTCCTCGGCCGCACCGGCCTCTCGCGCTCACTGACCCAAATTTACACTCGCTTCGAAAACAGCCTGAAGGAGGGCTTCCTTTAAAGGGAAACCCGGGGCCAGACTTCTACGTGGAACAACTTCATCTCCCTTTAGATGTAATTTGTGGGGTATTTTGTGGTCAGGTGTTGTATTTTTGCTGTTGTGAGTTATTTGTTTGAGATGAAACGGACTCCTAAAGACTAGCTTCCGAGCGGGTGCCTGTGGTGTGACATCACAGAAGGTATTTGTGATTTTCTCTTGTTCTTGTTTAAAATTAAACTCCTCCTTTGGAGATCTGTAATTTGCATCAACGAAACATTGGAGGCAAAAGTGTGGATTACGTGACAAATCACGACATGAAAGCGGTTTGTGAAAACTACAAAGTCATTATCAAAGATCTACAGCGATCAATCTTAAAATATGTAAAACCGTTAAGTCTAGTCCTTGGAAATAAAAAAAATATTTAATAAGCATACTTTCTGCAGATATGTTGCGTTCCTGGTGACTTTTTCAGTCGAAATTTACTTTTTTAGGAGCCCCATCCCACCAGTTAGCCCCTACCTCCATTCACCTGCAGTTCAACTCATCCCATCATCATCGCTTTAACAAACACAACAGAGAAGAAATGTGAAAATAATCCTATCATCAGGTAGCTGGAACAAAGGAAATTTGTTGAACTAGCAAGAGCAGTTTACACTGCAAGTTGTGTTTTTCACTGGAAAATCAAATAAAGGCGTTTCTGTCAGAATTTGGCATTTACAAGTACATTTTATGAGTAGTGAATATGCACAGAAACCAATTAGAATCAACAAGAATAGAAACAGATTTACACCAGTATGGTGTATGGTGTAAGCTAAATATCGCCATCGTCTCCCATTTGCTCCACCGTCCGTCCATGGTGGCCTGGGGGTCATCGGAGTCAAACTCCGACTCAGACAGGTAAAACCGAACCCCGTCGTAACCGAATGCTGCTGAAGCACAACGTCAGAATCTGTCAGAAGTTGCTCATTCGACATCAGCTGATCAGCTCAGCCCTAGTGCCTCTTGTGATGTCGTTAACCCACATAAACACAAAGCACAGTTTGCTGTTTTTGTCTTTATTGTGCTCTATTTTTTGTGAAATCCTGTAGTGTGTTGTTGCGCAACATCCCCCTCCCCTCTTCTCTCTCTCTCTACTTCCCATTCTGAAAAGAGGGAAATTAGCTCTCCAGCTCTCCTTCTCACACAGCCTCTGATTGCAATACAGTACGGGACTTTCCATCCAACTTGAACCAAAATACTCATTTATGATTTATTTTCCATTTACTTCTTAACTTAAGCTCACATAACTCATCACCTTAATCAATAGTACATTTTTAAAGTAAGGATTACTTTGGTTTTTAATCACATCAATAATAATACAGGATTTTCTTATTGCTTTTAAACTCTCATTACAATAGAAGTTATATATGTTTCAGTCAACATTAAATCATCATTCAAGATTACTTGTTACCCCCGGGTTTTTGTGACCTGTTTTCTGTGTCCTGGAAAGATCTCAACCAGTCCCAACCAGGTTTCACGACAAGTGGAAATCCATACTTCATTAACCAGGCCAGCTGTGGTTTGTTTTTTTGTCGTTACTGTTCTGTTCTGAGAGAAAACACACACACACACACACCACTGGATATTATATTTTAAGACTTTCACTGGATTAAGAATGCATGTGCACTTGCTTGCCCGTGTGCGTGCATTATATGATATGTTTACAGCCTATTATTATTAAGCTGTTTTGTTGCTGTGCGAGGCAGAAACAACAGTACCCCAAAGGTCTTTGGCATAGAGAAAAATAAACAGTAGGTGCAAAGATGGTTTCTGTTTGCCCTTTGTCTTCTCACATATAAAGAAAAACATAGAAAATTCTACGTGTAATACAGCGTAGGATATTATCCAAATTCTCTCATCTACATACCAATAGAACCACGTTCAGCATGTCGCAATTACGCGAGCTGGCTGCAGTCATTTTGTGTATTCTTTTAAATTGTCTTCAGTCATCTATATGATAATCAGCTGGGTGAACTTTATAGAAATATCATATTTCCATCACTGTTTTCACTTAATTTTCCAGAAATTTGCTCTCCTGTCTTTTGCTACGGTTTAATGGCACCGACTGTTTATCTTGAGGCATTCGACTTCAAATATTAATCCGACTGCATTCCAATGGGCATCTACTGACATTTACTTCACGGCGACGCTATGACTTCATCTGGGGTTTGAGGCAAATGAAAAAGAAGAGACTAATAACTTAGAACCAATTTGTCAGATTACTCCCCAGTTAGGGATAGATTTCAAATTGGGAGACCCAAATGGGTCCATGTTGACAGGGAAGAACTAAGCGTAAAAACTAGCCGAGCAGAAGGGTTTTTTTTTATTCCACTGGGAAAGATCCGCCTCTGGTATTCTTCATTGGAAATACCAGTAGATCATGCCTTTCAGTTACTTGCCATTAAAAAAGTGATGTTTTTTCTCTTTGTAGACTTATGTGGAGCATACTTTGCCAAATATACCTTTATATATCATGGTGGCTAAGTGTCAGCAATCATAAAGTACTCACACTAATATTGAAAAATGCTTATTTCATTCACTTTACATGTTTATGTGGACATGAGTTTAACTTAATTCAGCCTCACTTTGAAGCCACTGATATTGTCCCAACTTCCTGCTGCAGGTAGCTTGTCTGCGGTGCTAATGCTAGCTTGTGTGCTAACAAGCGCAGGTGGACATTCAGTTTCAGCTGTGTGATTTTTATTTCTGTGCTCTATGCCAACACCACCACTATATTTTTGTAAGTTTATCTTCTAATAAATAAAGTATTCTTTACTGCTAATTGTGTAAACTCTCTTTTACGTTAAGCTAGCAAATCTGTCAGCTGCCAACTAAAATACATCGTCCTTTTGTTTACATGGCATACAAATAACACTGACCGTTTCCTTTGAGGCATTCAACTACCTGTGTTGGGCTTCTACTTCATTGCAACGCTATGGTCTCATGTGGGGGTTTAATGAAAAACAAGAGCCCAAAAAAGAAACAATTTGTCAGATTAATCTCTGACGGGCTTGGCATTGGTCTCAAAATGAAAGACTAAGACAGGACCCTGGTGGATTTAGACAAATATGAGAAGGGAAATCAAACAACAAAGTCCAACAGACAATATTTTCCAGGCATTTCTCAATTCAAGGATATAAGTAGTTCTGCTTTTTATTAACATATTTATCAAATTTTGATTCAGTTTAGGACAGCAGTATTGTATGTTTCTTTACACAATCTGTCAGTGGAAAGGTACCCCAGACCACTAGGTGCTCATACAAAGCCAATTCAGACAATGTTATGATGCCTGCATATCCAATAAGCATTGCACATGTACTCTGTTGTGCTCCTCCCCTTGTGCCTGTTCTCCGTCTTATTCAGTAGGCCAGCAAAGGCTCGTGACTGCCATTCATTCCCACTTAATCGTTAGATTCAATTCATTCTTTATTGTCACGACTCTGTGTTGCTGTTGTTAATACGAACTCTCATCTGTCACTTTTCTAACTTCCTGTTCCAGAAGGCTGTACTGCAGCAACAGTATTTTGTATGCAAACAAGAGCAAATGGAAATTCACGTTCCGATGTCTTCTTTGTCTATGTTTCCTACAACACTACAGCTCAGTTTTGCTATTATCTTTGCTAATGAAAAAAATAAAATAAAAACTGCTGCTAATTGATATATTATGCGCCACAAGGAAGGTTGTAGCCTAAGCAACCCTGCAGGTCCTGCAGCAATGAGATCTAAAAACAATGAGGCAGCTTACATTTTGGTCAAAAATGAAACCTGAGACCAATCTCACACGAGACATCATTTTATTATTGTTTAGGAAATCTACATAAAAATGGAGTAGAAAGTCTGGAGTTGCCAAAACCACCGGTGAAACTAATGGTGGTTGAAAATGCAATATAAACACTTAACTTGATTTATCTGATTTGCAACAATAGCTGACAAGAAAAAGACATGCTCACTAATTATTACATCTCTGCCGTTAGGTGAGCAGTTGAATGTTAATCACAGGGATTGTTCAGAGACTCTCCATTTGTCAGCCTTGAAGCAAATTCCAGGTTACATCAGGGTGTGTTGCAATGGTGCAAAGATCCAAATCCCATTTATAATTCAGATTAAGATCCGAACGCTTTTTTTTTTTCTTTCCCTCTCCCTCTCACCCAAACAGCTTGGCTTACACATGAAATGAAGAACAAGAGAAGAGTTTTGACCTACTCTCCAACTGGGAAATATCCCGCAGATCGAGTTAACACGGAATATCTTATGTGGAGTAAAACACTTGGAATTACAAGGAGGAAATGTAGATTCTAATGAACAGCACTTCTATTGATGCAGTGGGCTCTGCTTAGTATGCTATCCCCCTGGCACACGCAAATGCCCATGCACACACACATTCACACACGCACACATACGCAAGCCTTTCTCAAAGGAAAAAATTATTTCAACTGCATCAGGTTTCCCATCAAGTCATTTAAGTTTTTTTTTATTATGTGCAAGACTGGAAAAAGCAATTGAGACATTAAATCCAATACAGAATTTGCTGAGGTTGCAGTCTCCTCCTATCATAAATGGTGCAGCGGGTCTCCGTCATGGCCTTCAACCCTAACCTTTGCTGTAGATCATGTCAGGGCTGCTAGGAAGAAGGAAAAACAAATCAGCTGCTGATTACTTTGCACCCAAAACTGACGTTTTCTGTGTTGCCATGACATCAAGGCTGTCACCCAGGAGTTATCGCTCTCTAACACTGGCAGACTTATTGCTGATAAACAGGCACCGCAGCACATGCACACATTTACACTAAAAAGTGTGGAGGGGAAACATATGTATGTATGAATGTTTGTACGTATGTATGTATGGTAGAAAGTCCACAACAGCAACAGCAGTGTGTGGTCAGAATTTCTCCCAGCTCAGTGAAAACATGATCCATTACTCGGGGATCCATTTGGCCTCACGAAGCAGAGCCGTGTCACTGCTCTGTTGATGTCGTTTTGCCGTCACCGCTGCAGTATTGGTTTACCTCCTTGACACTCGCGACACTTCCTTCCGGCAGCAGGAGGCCGCCAGGGCCACAAATCACCAAGTAACCCCGGAGTTACACGCCGCCATGTGCTGCCATTGCGTCGACGGATCTCATCAACGAAATCAGGGAACCTGATTTCCAGTCCAGAAGATTATACGTCTTCGCATGATCTCCACCATAAGTTAGACCATCTGAAAACATACCTCCCCCCCCCCACCCACCCTCTTCCCTCGTGACCTCGCAAGGCTGATTGGCACGCGGCGTGCTGCATAAGGATTTTCTTGGCAAATGCCACCCTAGGGAGACCATGGATATCCTCTGCTAAAGCATGCTGCTGCGGCGCAAGAGTGTGTCTCTATAGCTGGAGGTTGTTGTTGTGTGTGTGTATGTGTGTGTGGTTAGCTTGTGCCTCTATTTGAGCACAAATCCACCCACCAGTGTGCATATGTGGGTGTGGGCTGTCAGTCTGCTCCGCTCTCTAAGGGCGGAAGTACCTGCTCGGAGGTAGTAAGCAAAAGTTTGATTGACAAAAAGCAGGACTTTTGCGGTCCACGCGTTGATATGTTGTCTGCTTTCTCTCTTGTTTATTCCCGGGCCTCCCCACGTCGCTGTATTGAAATCCGCAACCTGGACGGTAATGATTTTCCGGGCAGGTTGTGACATTTAAAGATCAAGTGTGTGATTGATGAGAGCATTAATTGATTATCTACCTATTTGTTCGTGTACCTGATGAGTGCAACCTGTTATGCAAATCTCCGTGGAGCAGAGCGGCCATAATTAAATGCAAATTGAGGATACGGTAACAGATCAGACCGTTTCCTGCCGGACCCTCTGCGGTGAGGCCGGGCGGGAAACACGTGGCGTCCTTTTTTTTTTTTTCTTTTTTTTTTGTCCTCGCAGAACAAATCTTGAAAGGATTATCACTGCAACAGTTCCCTTCACGTTCGGCTGGGTTTTTAGCAGCAAAAGAAAAAAAAGAAAAAGAAAAGAGAGGGACCAGTCTCTGCAGAGTGAATCAATATCATGTCTTCAGCGCCATTTGAGGCTGGAAATAGCAGGTTCTCTTTGCCTCAGTGCACAACCAGACCATTCAGCAAGGGGAAGAGGTGTTTGGCACACACTGATTACACCTCAGCTGCTGAAGCCTTTTTATCCCCCCGCCTCCCCCCTCAGATACATATGCACACATAGATTGAAGTGGGAAAATATTGTGCTTTGCTCACAAATAGCTTCAGCTGTCTTGTTAAAGCCACACACTTGATTTTTTTTTTTTTTACCGGGATTTCGTGTAACAGACCAAGCTGCATTTGGATTTGCACCTGAATCAAACCAGTTCCCTTCAAAAATCACCTAATCTGTCCCTCAGCAACTCTAGAGGAGATGCAGGGACCAACAGCTCAGGAAATAAAACCTGCTAACTGGACAGCTATTGGCCGCTCGCTCCACAAGTCTGGCCTTTATGGCAGAGTGGCAAGAAGAAGACAGGAGGACATAGACAGTCCGGTGGGCCGTTTGTAAGAAGCCATTTACGCAGAAAACATTTCAACTGAGGTTTTCCGGTCAGATGAAACCAAAATGACACTTTTTTGGGGCTACATAATGATAGCAGCATTAGAATGTATTCGACCTCACAGTGCTTTGCTTTGCTTTGTTACATAAACTCCTGACGAAATGGGTTAAGGGTTTGTGGTCTCGGCGTGACAAAATGAGAAAATGTGAACGGAGATGGGATACAAATATTTTCCCAAGGCCCTTTAAGAAGAAGGACCCTGGCAGCAGTCAGCGCCGTCTCCCCACTCCATTTCCCTCCTAACTCAAGTCCACGCACCGCCACACAAAATCCACAAATCTTGCGCGATCTGCTGAAGTTGTCCCACATAAAAATGGGTCAGGGGAAGACGTTTATTCCTCGCCGCTTCATCAGCAGCGCCTCATAAAAATGTCAGCATGTTCTCCCCAATAATATTCCTCCCCTCGCTATTATGTGCCATTTAAAGGCGACCTCGTTCCTGCCTCCTTGTCAGGCTGCGCTACTTTTTACCCAGCTGTCAGCGGCTGCCACCGGGCTTCCTTCTCTGCCAACCTCATGTGAGGTGGAGGAAGAAGAAGAAGAAGAAGAAGAAGAAGAAGAAGAAGAAGAAGAAGAAGAAGAAGAAGAAGAAGAAGAAGAAAACTCAAAGTGTGCCCCCGCTTGGCGGTGTGTCACTCTTATCCTGTGTGCTGTTTTCTTTATGAGCTTTTCAGCGTACTCAGAGGGGCGAGGTTATTACACTGAGAGCTGTGCATCGCCACTCAGGTGCAGAAGTTGCTTTCATAGCCTGACAGTTTCTTTTTGCTGAAGCGAGAATTTTTATTTGCTCCATCTGAGGGCCAACATTGATATCATGGGTGGGGACGCAGCTATTCTCAGGTGTATAGAGACATGTTATAGCGTTTGTGGCTCTTGATCGCAAAACAAAAATGTCACAACTTTGATTTTCCAACTTGAGGTTGAAGATTGATGTGGACAGAAAAAACTAAAAGTGAAATTTTCAAAAAATATAAATTAATTCAAGTTACACTTTTACTTCAAGTTCATCCGCCCCCCTCCCCCCTCAGATACATATGCACACATAAAGTAGGAAAATAAGTAAGACAACAAACATTCAGTGAAACTCAGCTAGATAATCCAATAGTTTCTGGAGAAAGAGGGACCCAAATTATGATGTTTTATTGTTTTTGGTGGTCAAAATGACAAAAAAATCCAAAGATATTAGAAATAAATGTTAATTTTGAAACTTTGCCAGCAGTTTTTTGTGTGTCCCTTTTAAACAAGGCGAAGTTGGGAGATTTTATCACATCTACATTGATTCCTACAGAAATCAGACTTTATTTAATTAAAATAGTACAAATAAAAAGCAAACATTTCCCCCCCCCCAAAAAAATAATCTAAATTTTGTTTCTCTATTAGTTTCAAATGGACAGTTTTGGCCCACATGGCTAAGATTCTGGACCCCTCCACATTATAGGCACAGTTACTGGCATAATTATTAACCCATTGTTTTGGCGCCCCCTCTGACAGGGAGCCCCAATGCGTTGCATAAAGTGTACACGTCCAGTTTTTGCACCACTGATTGCAGGTATTGATGGTAAACTCTGGAAGGTTTTTAGCAATAAATCAGCCATTCATCTGTATTTAAAGGTTGTCTTTCGGACTTTCGATTAAACTGCTGCACCTTTTATGTGCGCCGCGGGGGCGGCCCAGAAGGCTAGGACCTCCGTAATATAATCACTTGTAGTGTCACTTATGCTCTGATACATTGTGGCTCACCTGCAAAGCTGTGATCTGATCTCCAAGGTCTTAGTTTTATGACATTCCACATCCCTGACAGTGTCTCCGGATTCATCAAATGGATCTCATCTTATCCTCTCGTCTCGGCTGTGTCATAACTAAAAGAAGCAGCAGAGAGAGGCGAGAGAAAATCAATAGCGAGGCATAGCACACACTCGCCGAGGCTCTGGGCCCAATCATCCCTTCCTATTGGCGATATGATCCAGAGAGATATCAGTCTAATTTTTATGAGGCCCCCAAACTGCCAGTCTAGACTTTCATCCTTCTGTACACAAACATAAAAGCGTTGGCATTATCATATCAAAAAAGAAAAAAAAAAAAAAGTATGTTTAGGGGAGCGGGGGCTTAAAGGGAAAGCTGCCGCAAAAAAAAAAAAAACTGAATCATGCAAGGTTACTAACGATGTTTCACTCACAAGTCAGCAGGTGATTAATTAGCTTCATGTGTAATTGAGCAGCCTGTATTTGTTTGTTCAGGCGTCGACTCGCTTCACTTCTTGCCCACTGTTTGGGTTCCCAGAGCTTCGAGCTGGCGTTCCAAATGCAGCGGAAAAGCTTCAACTTTCCAGGGCAGAATTCCCTCGGTTAAAAGGGAATTATCTCAGCATGTGGGTGATCGCTCCAGCAACAAATAATCCACTTAGTTAGTGGTGACACAAGTAATATGTCCATAGGTTACATGTTGGTCTGCTTCAGAAGTATGGGGTTCCTGCACATGTTCCAGTTCTCAGTCCTTAATGTTCAAATGGGAATAGTTCACCACGAATGGTGAATATGTCTGTAGTCACAGTGTTTAAAAAGAAAGGAAGGAAGGAAGGAAGGAAAGAAGAAAGGAGGGAAGGAAGGAAGGAAGGAAGAAAGGAAGAAAGGAAGGAAGGAAGGAAGGACAGTAGAAGCAATGGGAGACGAACAAACTAAGGGAGTTAGGAGCAATGAAGGAAGGAAACTTGGAACAAGTATCATAAAGTGCATACAATCTCACAAGAAAGAAAGTTCAGAGAGAATATAAAAAGGGATACATCAATGGATGGAAGGATGGAAAGAAGGAAGGACAAGGCACAACTTAGGTAGGCCATATAAGGACGCTAAGAATGACACAAGCAAAGAAGAAAAAAAATAAATGAAATGAGATAGGACACAAGGTAGTATGGAAGGTCACATTTAGGAATGAAGCTGTCAAGGTAGGAAGGTAGGTAACATGGAAGAAAAGCAAAAGGGACACAATAAAAAGGCTTATAAAAACAACACAAATGAGAAAACCTGAGAAACACTGAAATCCAAACCCCTACTTTTCCTTCCTGCGTATAAACCCTAGAAATAGCTCACCTTCATTGTTTTGCGTCTCTTTTTTTTTTTTTTAGGTCTGGTAACCTGATTTCAAGTCAAATGGAGTCGTTCCTGGTCTACCTGATCGTCCTCGGCGTGGCTGTGAAGGCGCACAAGGTCCAAATCTGCCCCAAACGCTGCGTCTGCCAGATGCTGAACCCCAATCTGGCGACGTTGTGCGACAAAAAGGGGCTGCTGTTCGTGCCCCCCAACATCAACAGGCACACGGTGGAGATGCGGCTCGGCAATAACTTCGTCACCAGCATTAAGCGCAAGGACTTTGCCAACATGACCAAGCTGGTGGACCTGACCCTCTCTCATAACACCATCGGATCCATTGCACCGTATGCCTTCAGAGACCTGGAGAACCTCCGAGCTCTTCACCTGGACAGCAACCGGCTGACCCGCATCACCAACGACACCTTCAGCGGCATGTCCAAGCTGCACCACCTCAATCTCAACAATAACCAGCTCACCCACATCCACAGTGGGGCCTTCAACGACCTAACAGCGCTGGAAGAGCTGGACTTATCCTACAACAACTTGGAAAACGCCCCGTGGATAGCCATTCAGAGGATGTCCAACCTCCATACCCTCAACCTGGACCACAACATGCTCAGCCTGATTCCAGAGGGCACTTTCTCTGGGCTGCAGAAGCTCAAGAGGCTGGACGTAACCTCCAACAAGCTGCAGAAACTCCCTCCTGACCCCGTTTTCCAAAGAGCCGGGGTCCTGGCGACCTCCGGCATAATGGGACCCTTGTCGTTCGCGTTGAGCTTTGGCGGCAACCCGTTGAGGTGCAACTGCGAGCTGCTGTGGATGCGGAGGCTGCAGAGGGAGGATGATCTGGAGACCTGCGCTTCCCCGCAACACCTGGCTGGACGTTATTTCTGGACTGTTTCAGAGGAAGAGTTCCTGTGTGAGCCACCTCTTATCACCAGACACTCTCAGGTATAATCTCCAAATTGAATTGTTCACTGTTAAGACATAACACACTTTACTGTTACAGGCTCTGAGCCAGAAATGGCTTTAGCTAATCCAAGGTGCCACGTCGGGCTTCCCAGTAACTGTCTCAGCAAATACTAGCTCCAGAGCATGAGAAGCCTTAGAGAAACTGCTGGATTCACAGTTGGCAGAGTTCGGTCAAAGGTTTACCTAAGTGTTAGTCTGTTGTAAGGCTTTTCAAGGAGGCTCCTTTTAAAGAATGTGCTTGTCTTGATTAACATGGCTGTAGCAGAATCATGCGGTGGGGATGCTTTTTATTCTACAGGGACAAAGAGTTGATGAGAAGAAAGAGAGAGCTAAATACAGAACAATCCTGGATGAAAACATGCTAATGGCTGCAAGAGATGTGAAACTGATGAGGTTTACATTCCACTAAGACAATAGAAATGCAATTCAGTGGTTTAGCTCAAGAGTCTCAGACTTCAGTCCTTACTGGCTGATGTTCTGCAACTTTTTAATGTGTCTCTAGTTCAGCAAGCCTGAATCAAACAGTTAAAAGCATGTAATCAACTTTGACAAAGTCTTACAATGACCTGTATATTTGATTTACTTAAGCATCACTGGAAACCGGCCCTAAACTCATGTTTTAGATTAAAGAATGTTTATGGGCTAAAGTCCAAATATAAAGCTAATTCAGAAACTGCGGCAAAATTTGAAATTTGCTGCCCACAGATTAAACGGACAGACAGACAAATGCAAAGTTTAAAAAGCATATGTCCTTTCCCTTCTGTTTCACAAGGATGTGCTATTTTGTGTCGGTCACATAAAATCCCAATTAAATCCTTTGAAGTTCATGAAGAAGTTAAAACATATGAACCTTTTTAAAGTGAAACGTCTTCAGCAAATCTGTGCTATCCAAAGCGACAGAAAATTAAGATTTCCATTTTGAACCATCACAGTTTTCAAGTTCAATTTTACGGGGGGGAAATAGAGTAAAGCGGCACCATCACTGACAATAACTCAAATGTAATATCGACTCTGTGTGTGTGTTTACATAACGTGTTCCTCTCTACCTCGCGTCCCTCTGACTCAGGAGCTGCATGCTTTAGAGGGCCAGAGCGTGACTCTGCGCTGCAAAGCCAGGGGCGACCCGGACCCCATCATCCACTGGATCGCGCCGGACGCGCGGCTTATGTCCAACTCCTCCAGAGCCGTGGTCCACACAGACGGCACGCTGGAGATCCTCATCAGCACCGTCAAGGACTCAGGTCTGTTTACAACCCCCCGTGGCGGCGCTTGTGATGTTGACAGAACAGAATGATATGTTTGCTCGCGCCACACAAAAAGCCCCAAAGATGAAGTATGCGTCTGCACGGCTGAGATGGCGGAGACTCGACAAAAGCAAAAGGAAGAGCGACTTCGTCTCCGCCACAGTACAGTATTCCCGAGCATGTTTGCTCTCGCAACTTAAGCGAACATCATAACCCAGTTTAGAAGAACCCAACTCCTCCCTTGTGGGGCTTCTCCTGTCTTTTAGTTTTACACTATATAGCTTATGTAATTAAAAATCCCAAATTAGACACCAAAGGGAGTAGTTACTCCCAACAAAAGACACAGTGCTGCTGAGCTGCTAGAAAGCTTTGTCATATCGCCATGAAACACAAGTGCCTGGTCTGGCAGCCCTGAAGAATTACAGTAGAAACTCTCTTTGAAGTTTTAACCAATTACCTGACCAATCAGAGGAGATTTGTGTTTTTGTTTTGTTTTGTTTTGTGACCCTTAAGAGAGAACAGCTAGTATTTCACTTTTGATATGAAAATGTGCAAGCATAATACTCTTAACTTTTAAACGAATTTGCAATTCAGATGAGCCTCCTTAAGGCAAAATACACTGTGTGCAGGAAAGATTTGTAGTTTGGGAACATCTCATTAGAGATACGAAGCAAAAAATCAGTTTGATCTTTTCTGAAGATAAAGACTCTTTCTGAAGTCACAGAAGGAAAAAAAAATCTTTTCTACACATTTTCCCAGGCGATTTATGTTTTTTGGGTTTCTTTTTTGCAGACTTTACTCTTCAACGATTGGACAGCAAGCTTTCAAACCTGCCAATCAAAGAGATCATTGAGTTGCATTATTCAGAGACATTTTTTTTCACTCAAAAGTGTAATTTACCAACTTGTTTTGATACCTAATTTCTGTGTTGATTTTTCTCTTCAACTAATTTTACGGCTGTAAGCACAACAAAGCAAACACATTAGTTTGGCATTGATAAACGATCTTAAAGGTGCAAAAATAAATCGGTTGTATATAAAATTTATTCATCTCTAACCTAATCCTGACTGAGGAGTCATTTACATGTAAAAGAAAGGAGAAAGGAAGATTTTAAGAATAACATTTTCATTGAAAGTAAATTTAGAGACTACTTATTAATGAAGGCTAATAATAAATGAGAGGACTCAAGCTGTAGGGAATAATGGTGACTAAGATTTTAAAGGTTATTGTGACAAAGTTTAGAAGCCAAAATGAATAGCATTTTATGGTGTAGTGTCTAGATAATGGATGAGGATTGTTACCAGACCACCAGCAACATTATATTCAAAGACACCTTACTTTGGTCCAAAATGTGTGGAAGCAAAGGATGGAAAACAAAAATAGAGCCATGCAGAGCTTCATTCAAAAATAGAAAGCATAGAAAAATATTCTGTGACTAGATGTGGGCTGTGCTTATGCGGTCTAAGAGACAGAGCTGGTGCAGAGCAAATTATCAGCAGTGACTGTTGTCACAACTGCACAACAGTTTGAAAAGTCAGAAAAACTTTCTAAGTTTTGTTAAAAACAGCGTATAATTTGAAGAAAACCGCTGAAATGACTAAACTCTTGTTTCATTTTATCATAATCACGCAGTCTGCTGACATGGATAAGAGAACAAAGAGTCTCTGGAGACGACTGGTCGAAATTAAGAAGGGCGTCGCAGCAGCGTTCGTCCTCAGCTGAACCCTTATTTCTCCTGAGTTAAACTTAATGACAAAATCCTTTTTTTTTGCATCAGCTAGTTTGATTAGTCGCTGCCCAATCGGTTTTATTGTCCATGCCAAATTTGTCTCACTTCAGTCACACACAGTGGGAAGATAAGTTTATAAGGATATCTACTGCATCTCTTATTCACAAACCACTCACTGGAGAATCACCAATGTAAATCTTTTCTACACATTTTCCCAGGCACTTTATCTCACAGGTTTGAATTACAAGTATAATCTGTTTTGCCACCTCCAGATATTGACTCCAGAAACACCTTAGATAAAAAAAGAAAAAAAAAAGACAAAATAAACTCAATTTGCTTCTTAAAAAAAGGAAAAGTATAGAAATTTGTAAAAACATATTGGACTTGTGAACCTGGGATATGACACAAATGACGACTAGTTATTTAAGTTCCTCAATAAGAACCCAAATGTAATACTAGCTTTTCTTAATCTTGTTTTTGTGACGGACTTTAGCTGAGCCAATGAAACCTGCAGAGCTTTAGATGTATTTTTATGTCTTGCAAACTCCTGGTTGAATCGTCTTTGTGGTCCTGGAGTAATTTAGCTTGATTGTTCTCTTTTGGAAATCTTCACCAGTGCTTCATGCTTTTCTTGTCCAGTGACTCTGAATTTGGTTTGCTGGTGTCCCAAAGTTTTAGGAATAAATTTGTTGATGTCAACTGCTTTGTACTTCAACTGTGAGATGTTTTTAAGAGTATATGTAGTTTTTTTTTTTTTTTTTAGATCTTTCATGTTGTCAGAGAGATTATATTTAAATGACTCATTATCAGTATGTGAGGTAATTATAAGTACCGCGTTTGGCTTGTGAAACTGAGCTCAGCGTTCTTAAACATCATTTAAGAACGCTTCTTGTTAAATTCATGATTTAACAAGAAGAGCCATTCCCTTTTTTCCCCAGATAGTTGTATTCCACTAATGAAAACTGCTTTTGTGTATTTGGTTTATCTTTTTGCAATAGAATTTTCTTGATCACCAAAAACATTTAAGTGTGACAAACAAGCAAAAACAGAAGAAATATGAAAAGAGTCAAATTCATTTTCGTACCCCTCCACACTCAGCTCTTGTCTTGACTGACTGAAATACCACATTAAGTTAAAACTATTGAAACGCAGAATTTTATTGAAGATATAAATACACATGTGCTGAGGTAGCTGTGCTCTTACATAATCTTCCATTGCTCTCAGTCTTTTGTAGAACTGCCTGAATCTTGGGTCGTGCACAAAACAGTCTTGTCGTCAATGCTGAAGATATTGACTTTACGTTAAAAAAAAAAAAAAAAAGCTGCAGTCTTTCCCACTTGTAAAGGAAAGCTACATTCTGAAGAATAAACCACACCGTTTTGGGAAAGCCGCAACGTGACGCTATGTTTTCAAATGCCGGGTAAATTCACATTTGTTGGGATTATCTGGTTCTTGTGGGGCGACGGAGGCTCAATGGGAAGACGAGCCCCGTTTTACCGGTCTGTGAGCAGATGTGTAAATGTGTGCAGGTTTCTGAGTGCGGCTGGGTGAAGGCGGCTTAATGTGCAAAGAGCTTTAAGTGGCTAACCTGAAAGGCGCAATACAAATCCAGTCCATTTACCATTCTCATAAGGTTTCCTATTCTGTCGTCTTGTGAGACTCAAGAATCAGTCCTCGGGAGTTTTTTCAAATATATATATATATATATATATATATATATATATATATATATATATATATATATATATATATATATATAGGATGTACAAGAGGACTGATCTGTAGTATTACTCAAGCAATGCTCCCACAATGCTCTTTGCCCCCCATTTCAGTCTGGCATCTTCCAGATGTAAGATTGAAACGATTTATTTCTATTTTTTCTTTGCACCAAGAGCTTTATTTTCTATTAAAGCTTGAGGATCGTGTTTTTCTGCCATCACAATGCTTATCTTGACATCTGCTGCGGGGCCAAACCTCCTAGGTTGTTATCTCTTGGAAATGTTTTCAGAAAAAAGAAAAAAAAAAGAGTGCATAAATATCATTTATATCAATTGTTAGAAATGTAATTTTTAATAATTCAGATAAATTGTAAAGTAATGAATAGTGCAGATCAGGGATATGATCTGCATTCCGATGAGTTTGGTCAAATTTAGGCTGATGGAAAACCTCATTATATCTGCTTCTCCGTTATCCAAAGACGACAATGTGTGGATTTATCAGCCTCACATGTTGGAAAGACTAGAGCAGAGAGTAGAAGACTGTATTTCTAATCTCTGGTATAGAAGATCTAGTGATCTAGACAGTCCATTACAGAGTAAATGTAGTCAGTGTGATTAAACAGACTCTTTTTTTCCCCCCCCAACTGCTTTAAAGTTTCAGCTTAAATATGCGAGTGAGCTCAAAGGAAAGAAGCTGCTGGTTAGCAAATCCCCATCAGCTGTGAGTTCACGTTGCCACGGTGAGGTTAAATGCAACGCTGTTTCTGACTCAGATAGTCAGGTTTGTCCTGCTTTGCAGCTGCTAGCAGAACAAAAAAAAAAAAAAACTGCTAATAATTCACTTTTGTTACTGTGATAAAAACCAGGCGATCACTAGCGCATTTTGGCGGCATAAAAAGGAGCCAGGCGCGGTAGAAACAGACTGCTCAGTTTTTATTGGACTCAATAAGGAATGTTTTCTGTCGTTTAGAGTCTTCTGGTGCAAAAGGTGATTTTTATGACATTTTTATGGAAACGTGCGTGTGATGGTAAACCTCTCGGCATTGTGACAGATTAACTCGAGCCGAGTTAATCTTTTTATGCAGATCCGCTCAAATAAATTGCATGAAGGTTTGGCGTTTAAACTGTGTCACTATGTGTAACATCCCAATGCAGGTTAGTTGACAAAATAGTAAAAAGATATTATAATAATTGCAGTAAGCCTTTTATGAAACAACAAACTTTACTGCACATTAAGCTGTCCTAGTAACGATTGCTATGAACAATAATATTATTGTTTTAAGACTATTTTCAAGTCATATAATGATAACGGCTTAATATTGTAAGTTTGGTCTCTCAAAGACCGATAACATTTAATTTTGAAAAGGACACTTAACGCTGGCACTGATAGGTGTTTTAAATATCCAAAATAAAACATAACCAAAACGAATAAAAAACAGAAATAAAAACCACGCACAAACAAAGGCAAAAATAAAACGGATCATCAAGACTGGATAAACAAAACTTCCCTTCAAACATGGAAATGATCAAGTTCATTTTAATTTATCATGTGATTAATTGATTAGTTGCTTATTGTGACAGGCTTAGAAACAACTTCACACTTGGCCAGCAATCTCATAAATAAATTAATTCTTCTTTAATAATAAATTAATTCTTCTTAAAAAAAGTTGCATAAATTTTTAGAAGCTAATTAAAACAAAGTAATGGCAACCAACAACAAATAGCTTTCCAGTAGTCTAACAGAAAAGTATATCATAAATGTTATTAGCCCGATTTTGAATTTTATGGAACATGATAAATTTGAAGTTAGAAGTTCGTTCTAGCTTGTAAGTGGGTAGCAATTTTAAAAATCTGAAGGTGGCAGGTTTGTTGTTTTCTTCTTTTTTTGTTTAACATAGAAAACAATACCTGCCAGGCAGACATCTTAACCCCCCCCCCCCCGAGTGCTAATCTCCTCGGCTTGTGCTTCAGGTTCTTTCACCTGCGTGGCCTCCAACCCGGCCGGAGAGGCCCACCAGACGGTGGATCTGCTCATCGCTAAACTCCCTCACATCACCAACAACACAATCGCGGAGCAAGAGCCTGACCCCGGATCATCAGATATCGCCACCGTGACCAAGACGGGAGCCGAGGCGGGCGGGGTGCCCCTGGGGAACGCGAAGACAAGCCAGGAGAAGAAGGTGGTGATAGCCGAGGCCACCTCCACCTCGGCCCTGGTGAAGTTCAACTTCCACAGGAGCATCCCTGGAATCCGCATGTTTCAGATCCAGTACAACGGCACATACGATGACTCACTGGTTTACAGGTGAACAGAAACACTGAACTCGATATGAGGTTACAGAAGGTGTAGGAAGTTTTCTTTGCAGTCATAAAATCTTAATCATTTTCTAATGTTTCACATTGAGCTACGAACGCCTGAATGTCTTTGGCTGTTAAGTCATTAAAAGCCGGACCCGACTGTTTGCATCATTCGCCGTATCACTCAGTCCCATCAGGAAGACAGGAAGACTAATGCACTGCACATGAATTTATCTCCTTTGACTCCTAATCCCCCTTGTGTATTATTTACTATATGCAAGGCCTTGATAATGCCTAATCAACAAAATCAAAACAGAATGTCAGCATTAAGCTGCAGACCCATGGGGAGATGAAAGAGCCGTCTTCTATTGTTTCACAAAGAGCATCAGATGCTTCATGTGAGCCTATCTGAAGACGCACAGCACCCAGCTTTCTCTCATCCCAGCCTGCTTTCACTCCAGATTTACTGTTAATCACTGAGATATGATGGGATCATTGCACCAACTCTTTTTTTCTTTTTTTTTCTTTCAAAATGAACTTAAGGGTCAGCATCGCATATGGTCTTTCAGCTAAACAAACAGTGGTACTTGCGTTCCAAAGCAGGTTTTTACCAGTGGTATTGATGAAAGAATAAGTCATATGTCAAATAACAGATTTTGTTTATAAAGATCTTAAGTAGCCCCGTGAGAGTCATTTCATCCAAACAACAGTCGGCTTAATAATCTGTCTGCTCCCCTTTGCAGAATGATCCCCCCGACCAGCAAGAACATTCTGGTGAACAACTTGGCGGCTGGCACGCAGTACGATCTGTGCGTCCTGGCCATCTACGACGACCAGGTCACCTCGCTGACCGCCACCAGGGTGATAGGCTGCGTCCACTTCACCACCGAGCCGCAGTACCTGCGGTGCCACTTCATGCAGTCGCAGTTCCTCGGCGGGACCATCGTGGTCATCATTGGAGGGATTATCGTGGCGTCCGTGCTCGCCTTCATCATCTTCCTCATTGTGCGCTACCGAGTGTGTAACCAAGGGGATGCAGACAAGGTCAGTAAGGCAGTTGTTTAGGTTTGACCATGCCCTATGTGACTTCCTGAAAGAGCAGTCTTTCAAGAGACAAAGGGCCAATTTCAAGGCGTTATATTACAAAGTCACATTTGATATATGTACCACATTCATAACAACTGAAAGTAACATTTACTTAATTGTGCTAAAAAGTGCAATGTTATATTTATGTGGCAAATGGAGTTAGGTCAACTCTGATTGATGACACCCATGTACTTTATGTTGGTTTGTGATATAAAATCCCTATGAAGCACATGCTTGTGGCTGCAGTGCAACAAAATGTGGAAAAGACATAAATCACAAAAGCACTTTTGCAAGGTATCCCTTTGACCAGAGCAGCTGGTCAAATGGCTGCTCTGGTCAAAGAGCAAGGTACTGGTACTGCTTTTAAAATGTGGGAGTCTACTAAATGTGTCATTGTTTTTCCCTTCTCTCTTGTGTTTATCTCATGTCGGACCAGGCCCTGGAGATGGGGGATATCCGATCACTGAGCAGCGATGGACAGCTACAGGGCTGTGGCATCCCCAAGTCCCTCTCTAAACAGGTCCTCCATCCAGAGAAGAATGACAAGGAATGCGTCAGAGTCGCCCTCCCGCCTCCGGAGCCGACCAAGCAACGACCACCTGTCTCCGTGTCAACCACGAAACCGTCTGTTCCTGACTGCACGGTGTGTACCTCTGCTGGCAGCCATAGCTGGCACCCGGCCTCCCCAGGAGCGCCGAGGCCCAAGCGTTCCGGCGCTCCACCGAAACCCTCGGAGGGCCGGCGGGCTGAAGCTCAGACGGACGTTGAGCTCAACATGAACCGCAATAACTCTTCAGAGGTCAAAACGGCCACTGCCGTCTCCACTGCTCCCCCAGGGCCCGGCCAACCCCAGAAATGGACTGCTGCTCCGAGAGTCCCGCGACCCCACCAAGCTTCCCGACATTATATGACTGTCCCTGCAGGAGCGGCGAGAGTGAACCGCAGGCACTCGCTTAACGCAGACTCGTTGTACACGGAGCGCTGCTACGTAGCCTACCCCAAAGTTGGGGCCGGCCTGCGCTCCAAGCGCAGCCTGTCGATGAGCGGAGAGCTTCCGCAGCTCGAGAGCACAACAAACATTCACCGAGCCAGGGACAAACTATCCAGGTCTGAGTGGCTGCTGGAGAGCACTTTATGATTTCAACTTCACAAACTGTGCGTCCTTGGCTTTCCTCGGATTGGGTTGGGAAGTCCGCTGTGGAACATACTGAGAATTTTCTGCCTTGTTTCAACATTCCTCTTTGGGGGACATGAGGAAGGCAGGCACACAGGGGGTCAAAGGAGACGGTTCACATTTGTTTTCTACCTTATACCCTATCAGAGTCTTCTTTATATCAACTTCAATGAAAGGCACAACAATGTATAAAAACAACGCCATGTACAAAAATGTTTAGTTGTGTGAGATACCATATATCTCAGTGCAACCATAAGTGTTCATGTGGTTGTGAATGCAGTAACCTGAACATGCTGTATAATAAGGAGAGCATCACACAAGGGGCTTGTGTGATGGTATTACAATGCCTCTAACCTGAGGTGATGGAATCTCTGAAGACTTTGAACGTCGAGACTTTTCAAGAGATTAGGAATGTGCTTTACATCCCGGAGATGCGGGAACAGAATGTAGTAGACAAGAGAGTGCTCTGGCTCCTCATCCCAACACTCCCAGATCCAGCACAATGCAGCATTTCTTTATCCTGTTCTTTTCCTTTCTTGTGGCACAAGTCGACTCAGCCTAATACTGCCGTCCGGTTTGAATCGATACATTTTTATCACGTAATTACATAAAGACTCCGCTCAAATAGGATTCCTGTCACGAGTGATTCGAGCGGCAACCTGAACCAGCACCGGTGGCATGACAGGTGCTGCAGCTAATCTGATATTACGTGTGGGTGAGATCCAGAGGAACGACTCATTTCCATATTTTATACTCGCAGACGTTTATCTTGTCACGCCGACAACAACCATTGTAAATTAACTTTGTCGATGTAAGAGAGAAAGGGAGAATCACGAGAATGGGAGGCCGACCGCTCTTGATTTTTGCTGTTGTTTCTGTTTGATGTTTACCAGTACAAATAAACCAGTGATAAAACAAAAAAGGGGGAAAAAAACTGACTTATCTCTTTTCCAGCTTTCCTGTGAGCTGCACATATCAAATTAGCGAGTAGCTATACAGCTCTCTTTGTTCCTGCACCCCTCATCTTGCAGAAGTGGTTGCAATTTGGGGATTTTCTGTCGTCTTGCAGGAGCTTAATTCCTGTCTCTCTGCAAGTGGCGGACCTCTGACAGATCCCAGAGCTCCAGTGTTTGTTCAGAGAGAGCGGGAAGGCAGATGATGAAAAGAGACCTCGCCAGTCTCGGGGGACACCCTGCTTGCTCACAGATCTCCTTGCTCATCTAACTGCGGCATGTCTGTTCCTCTCTGAAGCCTGCAGCCACTGCGGAAACCTGCGGCAGAAGAGGTTAAACCCAGCCTCCCACAGTGGGAATCCGTGTGCGGCTAATTGTAAGGCTACAGTGGCGGGATTGAGGTGGTATGTGTTATCCTCCAGAACGAGATCTTTAAGACCGATTGCTCGTTGGATTTTTTTTTCTTTTTTTTGCCCAGGGAAAACCTTTTAGGATCATCTGCCTAGACTGTAAGTGTGAGACGTGAATTAATTCCCGTCATTTGAACTGGATGCATTCATCATTTGGGTCCTCATTACAGGTGATTAAAATGCCAAGGAGCTTGGGCCAGGCCTTGGTTTAGCTTGTTGGTGGGAGCCTGAGGTGTTTGTTAATAATAGATGCTTTTCTGGAGCGGAGACAGCGTGGAGAGGCGAAAATGGAAGGTTTTGTGAAACAAATACAGTGAGGAGGGTTGGAGGCTGAGGCACAGGGGTTGTGGATGAAGAAGCAAGAGTGTGGAGAAGATAACTCAGAGATTTACAGAGAGACAAGACAGAATGTAGAGCAGGGGAGGCAGAAAATAGCTGCCTTTTGTGAGGCAGCCCCGCAGCCTCTTAGGTATTCTGCACACCTTCTCTGAGATGGTGAGCATGGGGAGGAGGTTGCAGCGGGGTGAGAGACCTCGACTGGAGGTCAGACGACAAGCATAGCAGAGTGTAAGCCTGCGGCAACATCAAAACCACATGGTTCCCTTCACCAAAGTGCATGAGCCTGACCCACTTTCTAACCCCTGTAATGTGTCTCCAGGCCCGTGTGTGGCCTTTCCCCTCCTGGCATCACCTCATGACCCCGCTCTCTATTCAGCTCACTATTCTGCCTCATGCTGACAGCTGAAAGGTGCCATCATGTTTCTGGGGAACACTGAAGGCAACTTCCATCACAACTCATAATCTTTGATAGAATACATTCTGGAGTCGTTCCTCGCATCTTTAAATGTTGCTCAGGATGAGTCAGGTTCATGTTTTCAAGCTTTTTGAAGGTGCCAATTTTTCTCTAAATCATTGATGCCATCAGCTCAGTACTTGACTGAGTTTGTCAACCGGGCTAGGTTCTTTGGTTGAGCCGCTCCAGACTTATAAGAATGGATCTTCTGTTGTGTCTCTGCAAAAAATTATGAAAGAACAAATACCTAAAATTAGGGATGTCCCAATTGGGTTTCTGTCAAGACGCTTTTAAATGATCGATATCAGACTGCCTGACTAAACCCAACTTAAAGTACATCAATGTTTTAAAAAGTTTAATTAGAGAAATTAACATAGCACTGCATTCCTCTCCACCAACTATTAGAATCATTTCTGACTGCAAGCTCTTTATGATCCAATGGCCTAATTGCCCTCATTAGACATAATTAACTAGCTAGTGTCAGCTTGTTTTATCTATAAAAGACAGAATGGCAAATAGGTGTAAAAGTATCCATATTGAGGCACTTGAATTGAAGACTACTGCTAATGTTGGCTTGTGTTTATTCTTTGTGTTTGGTTTAGGTCTATGTATCAAAAATCAAAATCACAATAAGTATTATGGAAGGTATTGTCAGAACTGTAAACATCCACATGTTGATGTAGTTATTTTTGCAGCAGTAGGAATAATTTTGTAATGTTCCTTTTCTTTTTTTTCCCAACAAAAGCTCCTGAGGGAAAACCAATAATCCAAACAAACCGTCATTTTTCACTTCAAATTATGGTGCTAAATGTGGCATCTGTAATGCAGTCCTAAATAAAAGGCTCTTCCACACTGCAATTGATTTATCTGTAACATTCAGACAGGTCAAATGTGATTTGGGTTATTTATCATTAAAAATAGATTTTTGAAACATAGCTTAAGATTCGTGGAAGCTTTATTCTATTCTACTTTGAAAGAGTCTCTTAAGGTTTTTATGTTTTTTGCTTGTTTGTTTTAGACATTGAGACAAACATATAAAGTCCTATAGAGTACTCCATATACAGATTGGTCAAACCTGGACTGAGTTATTCTACTCTTATTATTGGATACATAATTTTTATGAGGTCTAATACCTAGTGTCGTACTGATCAATAGTCTTTCAGTTCCACATTGTTCTGTGGGGGAGGGCTGCCAGAGTGCTGCCAAAAGAAGGTACTTCTCTACAAATCTCTGCTGGTCCCAACAGCCGCTAGTGCTGCTGTAGTGGAGAGCAGCTGAGATGCAAGTTGTTAAATTTTACAACATTCGAAGCGCTTAATTAATGAAGCAAGAGAACAACTTTTTATGCAATTTGAGCCGCACAAGATATGTTATAACTGAATCTTTAGCAAGTCATATAACAGAGAGGAGACATGCTAATGTTAGCCAAACACTTCAGCTAGCTGCTACGCAAGAAAACATTGTCAATATAGCTGGAGGAGCAAGATTGTTTGCGAAGAAAGAACTAATTTCATTGGTGTGATGAGGTTATACTGATCAAATTTAGTGTGTTACTGAGATTTAAGGCATATAACATTGATTATGTTTCATATTATACTAGGAGTCAATATTGTGGTGAACAAGAAGGCTTGCTGCTACTGTAGAAAAGTTATATTGACAAATACCTAATCTTATGTGATTCTGAACAATATCTGCAACAAAAATGTTCTATCTGGGAAGTTAAAAATAGCATTTAAACTCCAACATAAAAAGAAAAGCAATACAAAACACAAAGACTGGCAGTTAATGGTCCATTAGCTGACAGTGTAATCTACAGTATGTTTTTCTATTTATTATAGACATGACTTTCAGATATCACTTATCTACCACTTTTCTTTTGCCGTGTCATCTATTTCGTCTTCCACGTGTTCACAATTGTTCTGAAAACGAGTCTAAAGAAAAGCTTTTAAAAGGTCTGTAGATCAAAGGTTTCATTTCAGTGTTGCTAATTTGGGCTTTTCGTTCCCTAATGGGATTTCCAAGGTTAACTTCCACCAACATGGCGTCTGATAACACAGCTTACTGTCGTTAATGGCAATCGTGTTGTGCAGAAAAATTACGTCGGAGCCCTGATGTGTTCACTTTGCGGTCAATTGCTTTATTTAGAGAGATCATCGCGCTCACTTCAGCGAACTGAAGAGCCTTTTACTGGCCCGGTTCGAGGGGAGTAATGGGAGAACTGAGCTCCTTCAACAAGTGAGTTAGCACGTTCCACTGGCAATGTTTCATTATCTCCAACCCAGCAGGCGATGTTAGTCAAAGTCACACATGAGACATCATTTCTCTAGCAGGCATTGTTCCTAGGAGAACACGTAGAAAAAAAAAAGGAAACATGAGTGTTGAGCACAACCAAAACATCACCGGTATCGCTCTGGAGGAGGTGGTGCCATTGAGTAAAATATGCACAGGCAATTCCAAAGACTATGCATTATTGAGAGGAGTAAATGGGTCTGGAATGAACATCATGGCTCATTAATAGTGAATGTGATTACTGTTTCTGGGAACACAGCAGTCTGGACAAGAAGAAAGATCATTTAAATGGTCAAATCCAAAAACTAAAGGTCTGCGTGTTTACTCAGCAACCAACTGTCTGCATCAAACCCATGACTCAAGCCGAAAACTCGTCCCTGCCAAGTGTCCTGTTGTGATTACTAACGTCTCACCGTGAAAAGCCACTTGACTGGTGTTTGCCAGGAGAGTTTGGAGACAGGTTGGAGCCGGGGTTTTTTATTTTTTTGATTTTTTTGACAAAGCTGACTGAAAACGAGCGAGCAGTTTCATAACATGGAGTCGTCGGGCTGAGTGAAGGTGACACTCCGGTTGGTGCCTGCGGAGCGACTCCCCTCCTGGTTGACAAACAGACTAAGTGACACATCGAGATCCGGAGGCACATTCGGAAGATCTGATTTGACGTGAACTCAAATTATCGTGTTGCCCCCCTGAGGGGTTCCCACGCTGAACGAACAGATGCCTTCCTCGCTTACTTCTCCTCTCTCGCAGCCTCCAATCTTTCTGTTACATATGCTTCAGGGAGATGGACGACTGGAGAGGCTGGCTGCAGTTTGCACCAGGCAAACCAGGCACTATTAGGAACCATTTTCTGCCCATTTCCCTTATAGCTGCTATCTCTTATGGAAGTGATTTGCTCTCCTTCTCTGGACTATGTGCTTCTCCGCCAATGATGGATCTCCCATTGATTCCCCGGTGCAGGAGATCACTAAAGGAGCAGTGCAGGCAGCCAAGCAGATGTGCCAGTCGGCTCTCAACTATTTATCAACTGCTGGTGAAGGGGGACGTTTAAAGCTTCAATCACAGTGATTTACTTCGAGTGCTAATCTTGTTATCACTTCAGGCTTATGATACCAGAGAATACGCTGTTATTGGGAGGTCTTGGGTCAATATTATTATCTTAAGTGCCACCAGGCACTTACAGTGTCTTGCAAAAGTATTGACACCCCCACTCTTTTTCCACATTTACAACATTTACTTCAGTGTATCAGTGTATTTTGGGGGTCTTAAAGTGGTCAATGACTTTGTTTTGTTTTTTTTAAGTGTGAATTTCCATTCTAGCCTTTAACTCTGATACCACTAAATAAGATCTGAGATGATCTGCAATCTAGCTTTAATACAAGAGAGACAAGGGGGTTAAATGAACTAAACAAAGCTATATTAAATCCTGTTTTCAGCCCTGTAGAAGACACAACAAAGAAGATGGCCAAATGAGACTGAACTTAAATTTATTGGCCAATTTTCAAAATACTATTTAAAGGAGCCTGTCTCGCATATAATATAGTGGCAGTATTGTGTTGAGAGATTGTTTTCTTGGTTAGATTTGCGTGGGTGGAGCTAAACATGAGGGGAAATTTTGAAGAAAATCTGTTCAATTCTGCCAAATACTAGAGGACTGGGGCCAGAGTTGATGTTCTAACAAGACAGCAATCCTAAACATACAACCAAAGCTGCCATATTGCTGTTTCGTATAGAGAGGACTCAAATGCAGGCAAATAGATGGCCAGATAGAATGCAGAGTTATTTTATGAATGGCTAAATTTTAAAGACAAAGTCCAAGGTAGAGCAAGAAAATCCAAACTTGAGACTTTGTCCAGTAGTGGAGGATGAGGAAGAGGAGGAGGAGGAACAGAAGGAAAAGGAGGAGGAGGAAAAGGCAGCAGTAGAATCCAGCACAAAATGAAAGGAAACAGGAAGAACATACTAAGGGAAGTTGATTACTGGGATAAGGTGTAGGTGAGACTAATTATTGAGAAACTTCAGAAAATAGACAGCAAAGGAAACCTTATGGAACTGATAGCTAAACAGAAATAAACATATGGAAACTAGAAAACAACACAATCGCCAAGCAAAATGAAACTCGGCACAAGAACAAGCCAGAACACTTACCCAACAGGTGATTAACAAGAGCAGAGAAATGATTAAACGAAAAACTTGAAGCAAATTCAGTAAAGTTCACAGATGTAGTAAAACATAACAATCCACTTACTGGGAACTGAAACTATAAATGAAAACTTTTAAGGTACAGAACATATAAAATCAACATAGAGTCTTTAACATGATGCCAACATTGGTCCAGTCGTGGCCCAGAGTTCTAAGGGGTACGAATACATTTGAATACATTTCCAAGTCTGTTTACTCTGTGTTTCTCCTGTTAATCCGTGTCTCCGTTTCACTTGCATATTGTTGAATATCCACTCACAGAAATCAGCATGGCTTCAGGCCCTAAATAACCAGCTCATGGGGGGATTATGAAAAGGCCATGTTTCTGAGCGTTAATCTTATTTGTTGCTTCGAGTGGAGTGAGTGTGCCTAATAAGATGATACATGAATCCTCAGCGTGACATTCGACGTGAATTGTGCGCCGACTGGGATCTGTCCGATCAGCTGATCGAACAGAGCGGCTGCAGATGGTTTGCACGTTTAGGCCTGCAAAGGCATCTTCATTAAACTGGGAGTCTATTTTTCAATATGAAGTCTGCAGGCTGATCGTATCGCTGCACTGCCACACGGTCATTTGAAATGCAGATGCAGAGGCCTTCGCTGCCTTTTGATGCAAGTTCACCTTCAGCGACCAGCTAGAATGAGAACGTGACGGGGATGCAGAAATACAGCAATAATCAAACAAAGGTGGATTTAGGAGTGACACATGATTGCCTGATGACAGACTGATAAGGAGAGAGGAGGAAAAACAGAGCGCAGAGATAAGAGCCAGTGCACGGCATGCACATGACATGGATGAACAAGTGCGGAAGAACAGCGGCGTTCAAAATGTTTGCACATCTGCAGCAAATCCATAATGTAACCTAATGGTGCTTGGAAGCTCCGAGCAGCACATAAACAGACAACAGTGTTCCGGGTGTGAACACAACTTTTAATTCAGAGAACTGCCACAATGTTTTCTCTTTCTCTCATCAGGGCTAGAATATCCATAAAACTGCTCTCTGAATCCCATTTAAATAACCTATATCAATTCTACTATAAAGAGTGAGTCAAATATCCAACCAGAATTACACCAGGACCTTGCTCATGGCCCTTGTGCAGATAAGAGAGAATCTGTAATCAATTCAAACTTGTGCCTCCAACTTTTGTTTTTAAACCTCAATGAAGTTGTTTGTTGTCTGTTATTCCACCCTGGAAAAAAATAGCTCAAATTAAATATTAAAAGGTCAGAAAGTTACATGATATGGTGATAACTTGTGACTGAGGCTGTGCTAACAGAGAGAGCAAGGACACAGGATGAGGCAGTGATTGAGGAGAAGCTCCAGCTGAGGCAGGAAGACAGGTAAGCTTTCTATTTTTAGGCCACAGACAGGTTCTGGGAGAACCGATAATGGGACCAGAGGTGAGATATTCAGACAGGACGGGAAAACGAAAGGGTAACTTCACAGCCTCTTCTGTAGGGAGAAGAAGACAACAGCCTAGAAATAAAACTTTTAAGTGGGCTGACATTTTAATTTGACTCAGAGACGTTGATGTTTGCATGTTAGCAAGGTGGAGCACTGCACTCTAGCATCTGCAGCAGCAGTGCTGGTGTTGAGGGAAGGTGGTGGTTGTAGTGGGGGAGGGAGAGCTCACTCTGCCTCTTTCTCTCTCTCACTCACACACACATGCTCTCACTCTTCTGTTACCTTGGCAACATACTTTCTGCATAGAAATAGCATCCCGTGCTGTGCCCCACACACACACAAACACAAGTATGTCTTTCTATTTTCACAGGGACTTTGCACTGACTTCCATTCATTTTTTCATTCATTTCTGTAGCCTAAACCAGACCCAAACTCTAAAACTTGCCATTACTGCTACATGTCCAACCATAAACCTAATCCCTAACCAAAAACAGCACTTGTTATGGGGCCCGGGCTTTTGATCCTATGAGTAGTGGGTCCTCACAACATTGTATGTGTTCAGGAAATGGGTCTTACAATGTATCAAATACAAGACCACAGACACACACACACACACACACACACATTCCTGTACTTCTATACAAACTGAGAACTTTGTATTGACTTCCAATCTTTTTATTAAAGGGGCAGTATTATGTAAGGTTTACTTTTTTGAGTTTTACATCACGTTGTAATGTTATGCCTTCATCAAAAACATATCTGGAGTGTTGGCTTGATTCTTTCATACATGTGTAAGAAATCCTGTAATCTCCCATGGCAACCACTCTACTGTGCAAAACTCCTGGGTGGACCAAGTATCGCCTTAGAGACGCAGCTCCTCATCGGAGCTGCAGTTTCAAGGTTTCTCAGCTTCTGCTTCACAGAGCAGCCCTATAACCCAACTCCTTCACTCAGCTCCTTACGACTAGTCAGCAGTAATTAGCAAACACCAGGTGGTACTGTGCTTCAGCTGAGCCCATTATATGAGTTACTTCTCAGTGCAACGCTGGTGGAAAACATTGTTAAAGGCTTAATAGAAGAGCCATGTTGTGATGACTTCCTGAAGGCAGAGTTTAAAAAAGAGCAGGATATTTTTTAAAGAGACAGAGGCCAAATTTCAAGACGTTAAAATACAGTCTAATTTTTTAAGTCATATTTGATATGTATGTCTTTTTTTATAACAACAAAAGGTAACAGTTACTTGATTGTACTATAAAATGATACAATGTGGCTGGAAAACACATAATACAACATTTATGCCTAACCCACCCAGACATATTCCTTAACCGTAACCAGTACTAGTCTATTCCTAATCCTAACTTTAGCCAAAACTTAATTCACACCAAACCTCTAAACCTAACTAATAGAATACAGTAGCTCTGAAAAAAAAAAAAAAAAAAGTGAGGAGTGGAAAAAGGTCCTTGCTTTCCACGAATGACCTCCCTTTGTTGGTAAACATCATTGAAGTGGTCCTCTCCATGCAGTATATACAAGTACACACACACACACGCACATACACTGTATGCCTTTTCATCTTCACAAGGACTTTGTGTTGACTTTCATTAATTTTTCTCAAATTTTTATAGCCTAACCTTGACCAATATATATATATATATATATATATATATATATATATATATATATATATAACTTAAACTCAATTCACCCCTTAGTCCTAAACCTAACCCTGAACCCATAAATTACACTTCTTATGGGGCCCAGTTAGCACACACACACACACACACACACACACGCACAAAGCAGACTTCAACAGTTTTAAATGTGTGAACAGATTTGACCTACAGAAATAGAGTTATTACCGTTCAACTTGTCTTACAAGCAATTTGGCTGTGAAGAAGCAATTTAGAAGCTAAGGAGGGATTCTCACTGGCAGCGCCTCATCTTATGTCGAGGAAGGTGTAACCTTCAAAGAAGCTCAGCATTTTAAGAGTGAAGATCTCTCTCTGTGTGTGAACCAAGAATCAAGTGTAAATTATTTGAGTGTTAAAACCAGACCGTGTGCAGCTGGAAGCTTCAGCTTTACAAGGAGGAGGCAGATCCCTTCAGGGGTGTTATTAGGAAGCGTAAGACAAATGTTAAACCACCGGAGAGAGAGAGAGCTGCAGTGTCTCCACACCACACAGACAGAAAGAGGTTTAGTCTTATCTCCCTCGCTCGGCTTCGGTGTGATAAACCCGCGTTTGCTCGCCGTCAGAGCGGCACAAGAGAGGCAGAGGAACTAATGAAAGAAGATTCGGGAGCTGAGATTGCTGGCGAGATCCCACTCAGCTGCAAATAAGTCAGGACTTGACCAAATCAGAGGGTGAGAGGGAGAAAGAAAGAAATAACGAGAGAGAGGCAGAGTGATGGAGATAACAAAAAAGAAAAAGAACAAAGGCCAGGTAAACATGTGGGACAACTTTTTTTTTTACCCCTCTCTCTTTAAGAAAAGGATTTGAACTCCTGGGAGAGAGGGAAGCTGTAATGAAATAAGCATCTGAAAGAGAGCAGGTGTTGAAGGCTTGACAGACTTCAGCTGCATAACAAGTAGCGCATTCACTCGTCTCCCCCCGCTTTTGTCAATCAAAACATCCAGTGCTGTAAATAAATGCTCCCTCAGAAGAAGAGGAGAAGAAGAGACAGATATCCCCAAGAGGAATCATCTTTACATACTCTGACTTGCTTTCTTACTCACGAACGAAAACAAGCGGTGGGAGGAGGGGCTGGGCTCGAACGTCACTTCAGTCAAAAGTTAGTCCCAGGTAGAAAAGAGAGAGAGAATGAAACAAAACAAAACAACACTAGGTGTGAATTTAAAGTAGGAACACTGAGCTCAAACTCTGAGGCTAAGAAAGCCAATAAGACATCCCAAATGCGCCAAGGTGAAATTATTTGATTTCCTCACCTGGCAGGCAAAGAGGGACAGGAGTTTTCTAACAGGGAGAAGCTCAGGAGGAAACTCTTCAAATATTAACACTTGCTTAAAAAAAAAAAAGTATTCGTAAACCATGAACTTTTTTTCCACAGCTACAGTGCGTTATAGTGGAGTTTAAAGGGATTTTACGTGACACATCGGCACAAAATAAGACGTGAGTGAAGTTAGGTCCCGCCCGCCTCCATTACGTCAAACAAAATCTGTCAAAAGTTTGTGTTTGTGTGGCGCTGTCATTTTAAAGATATTAATAAATGTTTCCAGAGGTCATCAAAAGTCAACCAGCACCACAGACATTTACAAAATCAAACAAATGTGGCATCAATCAACTGTGCTACGAAAGTTTTAGCTGCACAAGTAATGTATATCAATTTCTTTTGACTAATCTTCTCTGAAAACAGCTGTCAGACTGGATGGAGAGTGTATGTAAACAGTTTGTTCATGTCTCTCCAATTAGACTAAGATCTGGACCTTGACTAGGCCATTATAACTCATCAATATGCTTTGATCCACAACCATAAAACAGGTTTTCTTTCAGGATTACCCTCCCTTTAACTCCAGGTATCTTCTCATTAACTCTGACCACCGTCTCTGTGATGAGCCGAACTTGGTGGTGCTAATTTAGAAATATTTGCAAGGAATTTTGCAGTATTTGCGCTTATGTGTGACGGTAAATGTGACCTTTTGCTACTCGGCACATCGATCATGGACTAGAACTTGACAGAAACCTGTCAATCAGAAACCGATTTGATTGATAAAATAATATGTAAGCACAAAACTGTTATATTGAAAGTTTGATTTATGTGTCCTTATGGAGTCTGGAGGACCACATAAAAAGCTAGTTGGCTCCTAGGCCTTGAGTTTGACCCATGTGACGTCTACTTTTCATGTCACTTAACCTTCTCCTCGTTTTTCACCTAAAAATCCCAGTGAAACAAACTGAAGTTTTTTGCTCGCATCGTGACGAAATGAGAAAAAGGTCAAGAGGCATAAATACTTTTCAAAGCACAGGATGTTTCTCTTTAAACACACAGAGAGTTGGTGATTAAACATCCGGAGGCTGCAGATCAGCACCACGGATAGTAGCACTGCCGCTGCTGTTTGGGGCCCGAAGGGGGCCATGGGAGCAGGTCTGGAGTCTGCAGCGGGAGGGATCCAAAGAGCGGGATCTTAGCGGGACGCTGACATAACCTGTTTGTGCTAATCCTGCTGGCTGAGCGGAAAAAGGAATGGACTTATGAGGCAAGTCAGAAAGTGCCAACAGAGCCCCGAGAGAGGAGGATGGAAATCCTCCTGAAGGGATATAGCTTTTAGGACGTTATCCTGAGCTCAAAACGAATTAAAACTGACAGTCTGTCCTTATGGACGGTTAGATTTAGTTTGGCTTGATCCCGAAAAGAAACACACAGATGCAAGATATCGTGCGGTGTTCTATTTCCTGCTAATAACATCTGCTGTTGCACTCTGGAAAAGGCCAGCTTTATAAATTCGTCTGTAAATCTGTTTTTACCCAATGATGAGGATAGCTCGTTTTTTTGTTTTTTTTTGCCGGCCTTGTATAAACTGGATGTTTAGGGTGTACCTGCAGATTCCAAATGATGCCTACGTCAGGGGAGAGTTGCTCCAAAGCCTGCAAGATGTTTTTTTTTTTTTTCTTTTTAAAGTCAGCCTTCTGGCTTTAATTCTCTCGACTTACTGCGTGACATTTCATCTGACCACAGCGAGTCAGTCTGCTCCACCTGCTGCAACACATGCAGGAAACTTTGATAGATGCTTTTCACCGACCGGTTGTCTTTTTCTCTCCAAACCTGTGAGGATTCTCGACTTGGCTCCATATTGGTTTAGTACGTGTCAGTCTAAAGCATCGACTCCCATTCCATTCCAGAATTTAAGAGCAAAAATACACTCTTAAAAGTTTTTTACAGTTAGCCATTGAGCTAGTTATGAAATAAAATGTAATCTTGCAGTTCATCCTTTGTTATTAGTAGCCATGCTAACTAGCTGTATATTACTAGAGAGCAAAGGGGAGAGTGTGGGAAACGTGTATACAAGAATGATTGACAGCACCAAGACACTCCTTTTAGCTCTGACTGGTTATTTTTGACCAAAGAGAAAAAGGCAAAGGAACTAGATTTTTCACACCTTATCTGTCTCATGTTATTCTAATATGGTTAAAAACCATATTGTTGATATAAGTTACATACAGCAGTTTTAATGACTTTTTGAAAAATCTTCTTCCTTTGTGACCAAGCCCCTTAGCAATTTGTACCAACACCTACTTAAGAGACCCCTCGAAGAAGATGCACAGAGAGAAACTGTAGAGTGTAGCTTGACAGAGTTGGAATGACCCATTTTATTGTGGTCAGTTGAAATACATGGGTGTAAATACCAACAAAAGGAAGATAATGGCTGACCTCTGTACATTACATTCTAACAAAGAAGTGATGGTCTCGCAGTCTTTACCACGTACGCGTCAGAACCTTCAACGCGACCGCCGCCGAGTACGATTATATTACTCATTCATCTGTGTTAAGACAGTTAATATAAAATATAAAGCAACTCATGACTAAAAGTTTAATTGGTTAACACTTTAAATCACACCTCTATCTATGTCTACTTAATTTTAATACAGCCATACAATACAAGTATACAAGGTTATTCTGTGGTTAGAGAAAAGTACAACCAAAGATGGCAGAAATGCAAACATACAGTTGGTTTTTCGACTCCTTCTATGTGTGATTCGGGTGTAACGTGTCATCGGTATGATCTTGTAACGCAGGAAAATAAAAGAGAGAAAAACTGTTTCGCTAAACACGGCCTGAGACAAGTGTACAATATGCACACTTGGAGGGAAATAAAAGTAATAATATATACCACTGTTTCTCTGACTTCTCAGGTAAAAATAAATCTCTGATGTTTGTCCTTGGGTTCCATCTTCTGGTAGCAAAGTGCCAATAGAGAAATGGGGACAGGTGGCTGGGAGGGTCGTGTCTGTGTTCCTCATCCAACGTGACAGCAGGGGGGAAAAAAGGAGGATTTGGGGAGGAAAAAAAACAAACAACGTAATTTCAGTGTTTTATGTCTTTTAAACTGTCAGACCTTTTCGTTTTGTGTTTTTTTTGTTTTTTTGTATAAATCAATGAGTCTCAAGGTTTTCATCATGTCTTGAAAAGAGGTTGTTTTTTCGCCTTCGTGGCTCGACGCTGACAAACGGGCTCTCATTGGTTGTTTTTGGCTTTGGCGTGTGTGAGAATGTGAGACTTCAGGTTGGTAGACTGGGCGAATTTCTTATTGCAGCCGTCGAACGGGCACACGTAGGGCCGGTCTCCGGTGTGGATCCTCACATGTGTGCGCAGGTTGAAGTCCAGAGAAAACCTTTTCCCGCACCCTTCGAAGGTACACTGAAGAAAGAAAAACAACACGATTAATCTGTTGATATAGGAAAGTCCCTCGACTCTGATTCTGTTTTTTTATTTTTTACTGTAATCTTCTATGCATTCAGTACAAACTGATGTAATAAATTACTGCAATGGAGTTACCATAAAGAATGATCAACATGGTCTTAATGCTCATTAGCTCAAGATAATTTAAACAGTGTTTCCTTAAATTAGCTGGGTCATTGCAGGTTTCATCAACTAAACTTCAAGACCATTCTGAAAGAATTTAAGACATGTAACACGACAGAAATGTGCAAACACAATTGCAAATAAAAAGATCATACGGATTGGCAACAGAAGTCAACTAACGGCGAAGACGAACATCTTCCAGCAAACTGACAGTAAATATACGTATACTTACCCATGATCGATGTAAAAAAAAACCTCACTAGAAAGCTAATTGGCAGCTAATTAGCGGTTGCTGCAACCGGCTCGAGTCACAGAACGCAATGAAGATTCAATTCAATTCAAATTCAAAAACAGTTTATTGATCCTAAAGGGAAAATAATGTCTGTCCACGACTCAAACTTTCACATAACAGTAAAGTCCCATGAGAAGAAAGAAAACAGCATAAAATTTATTATTGCCTTCCTAAAATAATGGCCCAAGTAATTTTGTAAAAAAGAAAAAAAAAAAAAAAAAAAAAAAAAAACACTTTTCGCAAAAGGAAAAAAAATGGCTTAGGCCACTATTTTGACAAGATGAGAGTCCTTTCACTGCAAAATTTAAGACATGTGGTTAATGCATTGAAGGCCAACTTATTTTTTGTAATGACTTCAAGAAATTTTAAAGCCTTAATTTTAGATACATGAGCTTAAGACGTTTTAAGGATGTTCGGACACCCTGATTAGTCCTGATACCGACCTGAAAGGGTTTCTCCCCTGTGTGGACAAGCTGGTGGCGCTTGAGTTTGGAGCTCTCGACGAAAGCCTTGCCGCACTCTGCGCAGACGTGAACGCGGGGTCCGTGGGTATGCAGATGCTTCCTCATGGCCGAGTTATCCCTGAACATCTTTGTGCAGCCCTGTGGGGGAAGGACGAATAAAAAGGGAAGCACGGCGCTGAGTTGACAAACAAATAACGGGAGGTTCGTCGCAGCGACAGTGTCGATATTTTATTGATGTGCGAGAGGGGTTACGTTTCCTTTCACACAAATGTCAGCGACAAGTGCTCTCAGCATCTTGTCGAGCTTTCGGAAAGAGGCTCTGAAAAGAGTAGAACAACAGATCTATACCGTGCTGAAGAGGCGATGCTCTGCCAACAGCCCGAACGAAAAAGAGCAGACTGCTCGCAGAGCAAAGAAAACCATTACATTAGTGGCCTGATTGTAATTGTGCATCAGAGCACTCAAGTGCTATCAATGCTTTTCAATAGCCTTCAGTAAAAAAAGAAAAAAAGAAAAAGAGAGAGAGCAACAGGCAGAGCTAAACCTGCGTGAACAGTGAATTTCATTTCAAAAGGGTTCTTGAGAGAGGCAGCATCTTTAGACTCACTTTATGGGGACAGGCTATCGTTCGGGGAGCGTCGTCTTCTTTCACCTTCCTGGGCTTCATTCTGATGAGAGCGGAGGGGGAAATAAACGGTTAGAAAAAATAAACACGGATAAAATCACTCTGTTAACAAAAGGTTTAAACAGAAGTTTAATGCAACCCGTTGAAGTAGAGATGCACCAATCAATAGGCCAAAGATAGAGACTGGCCGATTTTCCCCCTGAATCGACTCTTGCCTGTTCAGCAGGCCAAATAAAATCAGATAAAGGGAAGGAATGGACGCTTTGATGCACAAATAAGAATGCTGGTGTGATTCTTTGTTCTTGATGGCTTCAAAACTACTCCCCCTTATCAAAGAATATGCAGTCTATTGAGGAAAACCAGAATTTGGAACTAGGAAAAAAAAAAAAAGAAAAAAAGATTGTTGTATCTGCTGAGAAATCAGAGTTCAGCCCAAGATTATGGCTGTTGGTAAAGAACCAATTCAGGAAACTTTCTAAGGAAACTTCAGTCAAGGTGAATTGTTCTCAATTCAAAAAATGAGAACAAACTTTACTTTAGACATGAATTTATTGTGTGTTGATGCGGCTCGTTCAAAACCGAAACACAATGGACATTTTTAAATGTTTCTTTTTTTTAACATTACAAAAAAAAAAAACAAAAAAAAAAAACCCTGAGAAATGTCCACTGTGCTTCAGTTTTGAATAAGTGTGCATTTATATTCCTGTTGGTGAGAATTGTGAACAAAAATATTGGTGCTAAAATGTTGAGATTAAATAATATCAAATATATATTTTAAATATGAATCCCCCTCGCACCTTAATTTTGTAAACATGCAATTGTGGCCTGTTTAAAATTAACTCTACTTGCACCACCTCATTTTTTTTTACACATCAACATATTTGGTCTCTGTGTGTGAAAGCAGGGTTTAAATGTGTAGGAGCTGTTGTGTTTAAAAATAAAAACACAAAAATAGACTCTGATCTCTACCATGTACCACGTTGTGTGCGCCATCAATTTCACTTAACAGGGCTTTTTGCTCCTGTAACCGAAACATTGGATCAAAATTAAAGCGCAAAATAACTCAAACACTTCTAAGTTAATATTTAAAATGCAAGTATTGACATTTAAAACTGAAGCAACAGAAAACAGCGTCTTCAGCAGCTGCCTGCTTATTCACGGGCTCTGTGTTGACAGTGTAAACACGTCTGTTTACCGCCGGGAGCCGCTGACGCAGAGACGCTCTCACCTGGCAAATTCAGCCAGCTGTTTGGGGTCTGAGAGGTCGATCCCCGGGATGCCACCAGGGGGCAGCTTCTTCCCCGTCATGTACTCGGAGTAATCTGGAGGAGAGTTCTCCCCGACGATCTGCTCCTCCACCACTGACTCATGGTCAATGTCTTTATTGTCATCTAGGAACACATTACAGAGACTGAACCGATAACATATTGATGGAACCCTGGCTACAAGCCTCGGGAGTTGGAGAACATCTGCTACAGCATGCAGGCCACCTGATTATGCTAACAAGCACTTCGGTGCGGCATAATTAGTGAATAACATGAATACGTTTATCACTTCCTCACTCTTGTAGTAATCACAAAATTGCAGTTTGATATTACACAGCAATTATACTTACCACATTATTTTGATTTTTTTTAAACGATTAAACATGATTTTTAAAAAAAGTAGGATACATTCCACCATAACATTCAAATGAAAAGTGCTGTAAATGATAACTATATACACATCAAGTATCAAGTAAGATTTAAATCAAATGCCTTCATAACCTGCTGAAAACAGGTTATGAAGGTATTGTTTCACTAATTATTTGATTATATATTGATAAAGATTTTTTTGCACAATAATAAAGGCCCGAGCAAGAGTAAAATGCTGTATTTAATGGAATGTCTGAGCAAAAATCAATATTGCTTTCTGTTCATAATGGTCAGTTTTTAAGTGCACTATTTTATACTTTAAAATACGATCAAACCGAATTTGTTAAAATAAATTAATGACAAAAATGTATCGATTAAATTGCAAAACATCACAAATATTTTACATTCTCTATAATATTTTCTAAAAACAAATAGCTATGCAAGGGTAGTTGTTTCCACTCGAGTCATTAATGCAACATATTTTAATACGGGCCTTTAAGCACAAACGGCACAAAGTTTGCAGTCTCTTAATTATATTAATTTTATAAATGACGTTTTACGTGCATTTCCATCCTCAACATTCGACATTTTTAAAAACACTGTTAGGTCAGAAAATGCATTTCTGCTAACATTACTCTTCACCAGCCAGCAGAGAGCACTAAAAATAGAGTAACAAAAAGGTATGGCTCTCACTAAACGGGCTAGACAACTTGTTTTACCAGTGTGTTTGATTCACTAATGGACCTGTTAAATACTAGCTCTGGAGTGTTTTAGAAAGATACTTGTATAATGTTGACTGATTACTGACTGCTGTGTCCCTCCGCTGTGTTGCTTTTAAAGGCTTAAGCCATAAGGAGTGGTTAACTGTCAGCCGCAGGAACCAGACAAAGCTAACGGCTAAATAATATACTCAAGAAATGGTTCGTAATTACAAGAAAATCGTCTATATAAAAGTTAAACCCGAATTAACACAGTCGCCTGGAGCTACAGTGGCTATAATTGCGCTGAAAGTGCGCCACAGTTTTGAGGCCTGCAGATATGTTAGACCCAGCTCTCTCCCGACCCGGATCACGGCCGCCATCTCTGCCCGGCCGCGTCTATCGCCATCTTTTCGGGGCCGCCGCCATACTTACGAGTCTCGGGGAATATGGCGGCGCCCAGCAACACCTAAAACATGGCTTCCCTTCAAAACAAAAACATTTCCATATGGTATAGCAGGGTTTTGCATCGAAAAACCGGACAAAACGTCGATTTTTATAACGGCGCGACGGAGCACTCCAGGAAATAGTCTGGTGCAGCAGGACAACGCCCTGGGAATGAGGCCTCATTGCAACGGAGCTTACAGACACTGTATGGCTAAAGTTACTTACCCGATGCCCACATTGTAACAGAAAATTCTCCCTCCAGAGTCTTTATTTGCACCTGCTTTTGTTCCCATTTCCTCCCACCAGCGTCGGGGCCGCTTAAATAGCTCTTTTTGCCTGCTTTCTTTCCACCGGTGCCGCCTCCTCGCTTCACCCGACCCATCGCGGTTTTTCCAGCCACAGTCACTAAAGTCTGCTCGATGTACTCATCCTCGACCCCAGGTGCTGGCACTGGGATGAGGATCTGATCTTCGAATCCACCCCCGCCGTCCGTGTGCAGGTCCGAATCGTCTCCGCCGACCACCTCCTCCCGGGTCTGGACCAGGATAACCTCCTGGTGGTGGTGGATCGAGCTGGGGTCGTCCGTGACCAGAGGCTGCAGCGCAATCATGGGCTGCCCATCATCATCATCGTCGTCGTCGTCATCCCCGCCGACCACCGTGGTCTCAATAGTCTCCACTGGTATCGTTTCTACTTCTATTTCGTGCAGCTCCACGATTTCGGCCGGCATCTCCGAACCATCTGTCTCAATGTACAGCGTATCTCCGGATGCCATGTTGAAATCCGCCAGTTTGCCTCTCTCATTCACGCCGTGTTGTGCTCCTTGTTTTTGGACCTCACAAACACTCTCACACACACCCCCCTTGGTCCGCTCCTTGGTCCGCTCCTGCCTGTTCTTCGATAACAACTCTCCTCACTGCGTTCCAAGCCAGTTCTCGTCGCCACTATGCTCTGTCATATGCAATCATCGCGAGATTTCAGTGAGCTCAGCGAGAACGGGTTTGCTGTGGCATGGGGATCCATGGGGGATTCCAAGCTATGTGGCTGTTAAAATATCCGACGAGTTTCACGATGTTCATAATTCATCTAAAAATATGTGTAAATAAAGTTAACTTACTTGGCATACGATGTTGATCACACTTCACATCTTCTCTCATTTAACGCAATTTTTTTTTTAAGTTTTTTATTTTATTTTTATTTAACTCTTCTGATTGCCCAACATGTCTGGAATATTTTTATGTATTTAATTTTATATATGTAATTTATGCTTATCCGATATATATGCAGCATGTCAATAAAATTATCTCTTAATCAAAAAAACATAATTATAGTTAAACCTCCAATGATTAAAAAAAAATCTTCCTCTGGGATATGGAAGACCATAAGTGCCACACATTGAATAAAAATAACTAAATGCACATATGTGACAATTTCATGAAATCAGAAATGGATAAATTAAATACACCAATAACATAATTAATAAATATATTTTTGTATTTTAATGTTGAAGTTTATTATAGTTTAAAATCACATTATTATTTAAGAGTTTCTTTATTACTTTGCAAAATGTGTCTGCACTTTGCACAGTGCTATTATTTAAACTTTTACTGTTCCTTATTAAAGAAACCATAACAATGACTGCTTAATTTGCACAAGATAACATCAGACCAGTTACATTAACAACCACAGAGTTTGCACCACTCACTCGACCAAATCTAATCAAATTATTCAGGGTCAAAAGTGTCACAGATGAATAAATCACTGATTAATTACTTTATTCTATCTTTAGAGAATAAAAATTTGACATAAATACATACATTTAATTAAAGATATACTCAATAAAATGTTTTTTGTTACAAAAACAGTCATTTTGTTGCACAGCATCATTTATTTGTTTGCCAGACTAACCCCTGAAAGTCAGTGGGTGGAGTTAAGACTGCTAGTTAAAGGTGATTGGTCTGAAGTGCGCATTAGCTAATCAGATTTGAGCATTCATTAGTTTACCTTTCTGGCTGTTAAAATAGTTTCATAAACCACTGCACCCACATGCACTGTATAAAATTATCAAATGAATGCTGTCATAACTAACATTAAAATATGTCTTTAACATATTTAATATTCAAATGATTTACACAATTATTTTCTTATAATAAAGTATGTAAGAAAAATAATGACAGATAAATGATTATGGACACACTTGTTTATTTTTTGCATGTTTCCAGTTTCATTTAAATCACCAAGTCACTTTTGTTCCTCCATAATGGGTTGAGTAATGTTTGTATTTGACTCACCTAGCCCATTTCTTTATTTATATTTTATGTAAGTTATTTGCATGCTACTGCATTGTAACTGTTTTCAACCTTAAATATTAAAGACATAAATGCGAGTAGCTCAGTTGTTGCCTTCATTCTTGATTTGCACCAGGTGTAATTTTGTGATCCTCGTTTAATCACCAAAACAAAACGCACAAAAAAACAAGACACTGATTCATCCAAGACATTGTTCACAGTTTTATTTGAATTCATTTGAAACTCGTTTTGTTTTTCCCCCTCCTCAAACCAGGAAGCACTTTGTCATAAATGGAGACAATAAAATGAACAATACTACACCGTATCTTTGCAGCCAATAAACATTTTTTATTAACAACAAGATCACAAAAACTCTGGTGTTTTGTTTTTATTTATTCATTTATTTTTTTTTACCTCAGAAGATTGCATTATCAAAAGAAGTTTATTTTTGTTCTTGGTTTCACATTGAAGGCTATTTTTCTTCTCTCTCTTTTTAAAAAAAGTTTCTGTGGTGGTTCCAAATGTACTTGGTGTTGGTGAAAGGGAAAAATAACTAAAAAAGAAAAATTAAACATAATTATAATATTTCAGGTCAGGTGGTGAAAAGCAAAAAAAAAAGAGAGACTGCTTGTGAATGTAACTCAAACAAAACTTAATATAAACAATGTATAAAATACAAAAAAAATCCCCGACTTACATTGATGTGCAATAAAACATTGTTACCTATAATTTTATCATTAGAATGATAGAAATAATAGAAATAATAATAATGGAAAAATTATATTAACAAAAAATATTTTAAATAAACTCCAAAAAGAAAAAAAAAGAAAAAACAAAAAAATCCAATAAAATAATTTTATATTTCATAAATTTCCTTTGGACCAAAGGCAGAGAGGAGAGACGGGCAGACAAACAGACTAAACATGTTAACAAAACGGAGCAATCAGTGCGAGAATGTGGCCCTTTTTCACGGTAGAAACAAACAAACCAAATGTTACGCAGACGCGGCCGAGGCGTTACAGTAACGGCGCCGCATCGCTGAACACGACGACTGGATGTCACAGTTTGGGCCTCTGTTCCTGACTTCTCCTCTTCCTCCTCGTCGTCTTCAGGGCCTCAGCAGCGGCTGCAGGGGGCAATGGTTTGAGAAAGCGATTCAGCTCTCAAAGTTTATGTCGTGCTAACTCGACTGAGTTCATTTCTAATGGCTGTGTGGAGAGAGAAGACGGGGAAATAAGTTGGGGTTAAACTGCAGGCAGGTTTCTGTAAAGACAGACACAATCGATTTTAAAGGGACATTTCTCATGTTTTGACGTGGGACGTCATGTGCAATCAGCATGTTGTGATATTGCTCTCCGAGAGGCTTCGGTAAAAATAAAACCGTTTCCCTCGCATCTGGAGATGTAGTGAGACTACAGGGAACCTGCCATTTTACTTCCAATCTAAAGAAAAAGAAATCCTACCTATTTATGCAAACACTCTCTAATAAACCTCTACGCCACTGTAATCACTGTTTGACTGTAGGCATTTATGGAACAATGTTTCATATGAAAACATGTTGCAACATGGATGCTGATGTGATGGCAAAAATCTGCAAGGCTTGGAGAAGCAGCTAACTTCGGCCTCCGGGTTAAAACATCTCTAATTGTTCTTCTTGTTTTTCTCTCTTTTTTTTTTGTGGTCCCACAATTCTTAGCTTCCTTAAAAATCCTTTTAGGACAAATGAAACTGAAGCACTTTTTAAATTTATGCTTTACTACTTTTAGTTTATGAGAAAATTAAAAAAAAAAAAAAACCTTATGGATTTCTTAACAGAAATCCATATTTCTATTATCGGTAAAGACAAGCGAACACGCCTTTGAGCTAAAACGCTTATATTGCTCTTCCGGGGACTGGACAATAACAAGATAGTTACTCATCTAAAACTGTCCATATCTGGTGTCGATGTAGTTATTTTCAAAACTTAAAAATGGCTACAAACAAGGCTGGATGAGGCCCTAAGTCTGCGTTGCCATGATGCTCAGTGGGAGGACAATAATCTCGCTTTAGCGAACTGGGCCAGTTTTTCAGTGGAAAATACAGCTGGAATAAAACAAATACCTTTGCGGCTTTTTACACATCTTTACTAAAATGTGCCAATATAACAGGTTTAAACAATAATTGAACATTATTGCTTAATTGCCCATGTTAAGTTTTGTTTAATTATGTATTTATACAGATTTCTCAAACATGTTATACTAATTATTATTTATTGCTCATTACAAATGCCGATTTTCTATCCAACTACCACAGCTCTGCTCAAAATTACATCTATTTGATTTTATGACATGAACTGGACTTACTGCAAGCATTCAGACCAAGTTATTAAATTGTTCCATTTACTTTTCTAAGTATCTAGTGCAACCTAGTGGTTACAAAACCACATAACCAGTTAGACTGGTGCAAACCAACCGGGTGTAACATTCCAGCGGCATGAGGGTAAAAAAGAAACGCACCATCAATGATTTCATCCTTCACTTTGTGCAGTTCGCGGAAAACCTCATCCAAGATTTCCTGTAGAACAAGAAATTGACATTCTTTTTATGTACAGTAGAAACAGAAGTTCACAGAAAACAAATGAGAACACGTCACGTAATCGAGGTGATGCGTGGATTATCATTTGGCTTTAAAAGTAAAAACTGGCGAACAGACAGTTTTTACTGTGAATATAAACCAGCGTATTTAGCATCGTGTCGGTTTTCCCTTTGTGCTGCCATGCAGTTTGAGCAGTTTGGTTTTACTCCACCTGCTTCATCCTGTCGAGATCTAACGAGTCTGTGTCGCTGACACTTCCTGCTGTTCGTAACCTGTGGGACAAAAAATGTTTCTTTTTTTAGGAAATCATCTGTTTCGCTGACTGCTGCTGTTTGAGCTTCCCCGGCTCTCACCTCGAAACCATCGACCTGTCCGCAGAGTTCGCTCGGTCCCAGGGCTTCTTCGCACCGTCTGTGTGACAAAAGCAAAATGTGATTATTTCTTTTTTTTTCCCCTGCTGCAGGATAATCAGATGATTGGCGAAATAGCAGCTTGTGCAGCTCTAACGTTGTTTCCTACCTGTGGAATTCTGCGCACCCCGAGTGTTGGGCGACGAAGAGTTTGCATCATCCTGGAGTAAAACGTGGGAGGAAAAAAATATGGCTTTTCAGCTTCGTTGCACTGGAATTACATTTATCTTCATTTAACTCAGCAAGCACTGACAAGTGACGCCGTTTTGATTGTGTAATCACCACCATCGTCATCGACTGTATAGCTTTGACTGACATTTAGAACAATTTCAATCCATCACTGTTGCTGCTGCTGGTCCACTTACGTTTTGGCTGTCGTCAGGCTTCTCTGAAGCCGCTTTCCTTCTGGAGGAAAGAAGAAGCCTCAATTAAGAATGACATATTTCACCTAAATAAGTAAATGGCAATTCTGTTTGTCAAATAGACCGTGGACACAAAAGATAGAAAGAAAGAAAGGAAGGCAGATAGAAGGAAAGAAAGACAGAAAGAAAACTTTAAAAAAAAAATTAACAACACATTTACTTGTCAATAACTATGATTTATGACATCACAATTTTACGCCCTAAGAAGCATTCACATAAGCGCAGAGTTAAAATCTAACTGTTCATCAACCAACATTATTAAAACCCCACTGAGAGAAAAACTCAGTCAGGTCATCACCGGAAAAATCAAACACTTTAATAGTGAACATTGTGTCGACTTTTTCCTCCGCAACATCATTTATGTTGCGATTGTTTGATGTTTTGTTCAGAAAAAAATTTAACAATTTGCAGTTAGCTTCTTTTTTTTTGTATAGACTGCACCAAATATAAAAGCCACTTGAGACCAATAAACTGAGAAAAAAGAAAGAAAGAAAGAAAGAAAGAAAGAAAGAAAGAAAGAAAGAAAAGAAAGGAGGATTTTTTTTGGGTTGATTGCTCTGACCTTCTGGCCAGGAGAGCGTTCATCTCCTCCATCAGTCCTCCACTTCCTCCACTCGTTCGATTGGCTTCATTTTTGGTACCTGAAGAGCCGTCCTCAGGCTGACACACAGAACTTACTTTAGACAGCTTCTCAATCATGACCAAAAGAACAATTCATCATGTGTGTCATAAAAAACCCCCAAAAAACCCCATGAATAAGTCTTACCCTTTGGACACGGCGAAGTTTGGCTCCAGCGATCATTGCGGCGAGGCCGGTTGGCGCGGGGCCCTCGTCCCCCTGGCTGCCTCCTCCTATAGGCAGCGGAGGAGGAAGAGGAGGGGCCACCGCTGACAGTGGCGGGGGGCCCGGTGGCGGCGGAGGAGGGGGAGGGCCACCCATGTTTACGGGTGGAGGTACTACAGGTGGGGCTACGGAGAGCACAGCAGGGTGGCCTTGGAAAGGAGAACCTGGAAACATCAAGTCAAAGATGAAGAAGACGTTTTATTTACCTCTGGATGCTGCTAATGATGGTTTGTGTGAGAAAGTAGAAACTTTAAGTGTCTTCGGTGTGTGTGTGTGTGTGTGTGTGTGTGTACCTGAGTTGGAGGACCGTCGTTCCCGCTCCATGTGCGCCTGCATCTGCTGCTGCTGTTCCATCATCTGCCTGAAAGCAAATGGAGAAAACACAGCTGCTAATTCAGCATCCGAAAAAAAAAAAACATAATCATTGAATATTTGATTCAATTCCAGCACCAAAACAGTTGAGACAACCACTTCACACGAACAGCTGAGGATCTGTAGAGCTGAACTCAAACCTCTTGAATTTTTTTTGCTCCAGTGCAAAAGAGAGGCGTCCCCGTAGCATGATGCCTCCACCACCATGTTCTACTGCGGGGATAGTGTTTTCAGGGTAGGTCTGCAGTTGGGCTAAACTCTACTGAGTTTGATGATGATGATAATAACGGATTGAGCAAAGCTCCACAAGATGTTCCAAATTTGGATTTTTATTTTCTTATCTCAGATTTAAAGTCTCCACTACTTCCTCCCTGACCCGTCCGCTTTGTTTCCTGGCCGCCATGACGCTGCTGTTCTCCAATAAACCTCCGAAAATAATTTCCCGGTCTACCTGTTGTTGCTTTTATCCATCTATATCTTTTGATAAGTCGATTTAATGTGAAAATATATATATATATATATATATATCTTTACTCAATGCCACATTGTTTTGGCATTGGGTTAAATAAACAAGTTAAAGATTAACAACTAATATATAAATTGTGCATTTGAAACAAAACAGGCATTATTTAAAGCATAAGTGTTTTGAGTAAATCCAGGTATTTCTGCAACTTCCTGATTTTGGTGTTTAAATAATAATAATAATAAAAAATCTGTTTGCAATTTAAACAAGCAAGATGCCGTCTCGACCATTCTGGAGAAAACATTCATTTAGATGATTTAAAACCTCCAGTCGACTGCACGTTTTGGAAAACATCTGCCAGCCAAGGCATCTTTTATAATGCACAAAGCATATGTATGTCACACCCCAGGAGGGGAGGGAAGGAGACGGCTCGTGGGGAGGAAGCAGAGTCATCCAGCTGTGAGTTGGACGGGAGACGAGCTGAGACAGCAGAACATTTGATGTGACAGCGGAGACAAACTCCCGCCACGATTGCAGCTCCGATCCTGGGAATAGTTCGGCAGACATGGAATCTACTCCATTTTCTACAACGTGTGTGTCCCTCTAAAACCTGGGATCTGGCGATCAGATCAGCCAGCGAGCTGGGAAACTGAAACCGAAACGAAAAGAGCCAGTTGTGATTCTGCGAAGGGAGAGAAGAAATCTCTCAGTCGCCCATCCATCTTTTTTCTCAATTGTGATTATTACAAGTCAACGGCGGCGCACGCAGCAGAACCCATGAGCTGCAACTGTTTCAGATGTCGGTGCCTCAAAATGTCACAACGCTCCTGCAGAGCTCTAAATATAGCCAAGAATCCTTTCTTCCTTTCCAGTTTGGTTTTCTCCGTGTCACTCTGACTGTTTTCCTCTCCTCAGGAGACGGCTGCTTCCTATTAGCAGAGCTGAGCTGCAGCATGAACACAAAGCTGAGGAAATGTCAGCGCTGCTGATTTCTGGCAGCAAAATCAGATCTCAACTCATTCAGTTTATGTGATATCAATATTTTCACTAATCATAACGCAAGATAGAGTCACAGGTACAGCTGGAGCGTATTTTAGGTCTTGGTTCAGTGTACCTGTTCCCATTTCGTCTTACTTTACTGTGTAAATTTATACATAAGTAACTGACAGGATGAGTGTGCATAGAACATGGATGGATAACCTGATCAGGTTTTAAGAAACTAACTGCTGAGGACTGAATGGAAGAATGCACATTTAAAGCTGAATGTGTTTATTGTTAAGAGATTGAAAGTGTTTTATGATTTGATTCTTCTCTGACCAAATAGTGATCAGATGGACCGCTTTCCAGTGGCTTCATGTTTCAGTTTTTCATAGATACAAAATCTGACGAATCTTGAAAGATTTTGAGTCCTTTTCCTGAAATATTTTTCAAACCTTTGCCTGACAGAGGCACCAGCAAAATAAACCATCCAAGTTTACTTTTGCACTTAATATAAAAGTCTTTTTTTTTTTCTTTTTCTTTTTGCCAAATGTCGTAGCTCAACAGTTTTTGGGACCAGTTGCAAAAAAAAAAAATATTGGAATTCTCTTTATTTTAAATAAAATTTGTATCATGGTTAAGTTTGTAAAGGAATCTTTTTATGTTGCTCCATTGCTTCGTTTGTGTTGTTTCTTTTAAAGGTCTCTCTTTTGGCATATGTAAGTAGTCTAATTCTTGATTAAAAATGGTTAAAATACGGCTGCCAGGTGGTTACGCTGGTGTGGAAGCTATAATCGTGGATGTACTGCATAATTTCGATTTCAAGCCTCTTTTCTGTCAAATTATAGTTCAAAAAAAGGCCACTAGTGCAAACCCCCCCCCCCAGCTCCCCAACCCCCCACCCCCCAAAAAACACACAAATTGCCTCTCTGATTTCCGAGACTTTAAGTAGAATGTTACGGAAAACTTTAGGAACGCACTAGCATCATCCATTTTTAATTCGAAAAAGACAAAAAAATGGGGAGGGGGAAAATACATCTGAATTTTTGTGACATATATTTTTGCTCTCTCTTTCTGTCACCTTCCTGTTTTAATAGTGTGAAATGAATCAATCAGCATCTCAAAAAACGATGATAAAACAAGTAAACGCATCAAAAAAACAGATTCTCCAAGTTTCCTTTTATCAATATAATCCAGTGAAATAATTGGATTGTTTAACAAGATTTAACAAGATTTACAGGACAGACCTGTTTTGATTAAACATAGAAAAAAACCCACACAGTAACATTTCATGTAAGTAAGAAATTTGACTCTATTAAACAAGCCAATAAAACAGGACCTAAAAACAAAGTGCAAGTTTTATAAGATGTTTCTTTTTGTTTTTTTAGCCTCAAGTAGCAAGTCCAAACCCAGAGGTGTTATTTTTTGACGCTGCAGCCATCGCTGCGCTGACGTCGGTGTGTGTCCGAGTGAATGTGTTTCACCTCGCTCTCTGAGCGTCGATCTCGTCCGAAGTGGGGCCGTTCTGGACCTGCCGCTGGAGAGCTGGACCTGCAGAATCAAACCAGAGCAAAAAGGCAGAGAGAGAAATATGGATAAGGCAACAACGCTGTGCTCAACAATCCATCACCAGCGCCTTGGATGTTCATTATAATTAGTGCCAGTCGAGACAATTAACCACCCAAGTGACAGGGGAATTAAGCAGGAGTTAACCATTATGTCACCTCTTTGTGGGGTACTGACTAATGCCGGGTGAAAAGCATGCTAATCCGCAGTTTAAATGAGCGCAGATTGATTCATCAAGCTCTTGTGAAGGCAAGTTAAACACCAGAGGGATGTGCTCTTTGGCTTTTTGTTCCGCAGCGCGAGACGCCTTGCAGAAGGATTTCGACGTCACACCAACAAAACTTTATTTTGTTCCGCTGGGATTTTCTGCGATAGTCCGACACAAAGCGGCAGATGATTGAGAAACGGAAGGAAAACAATCCGTGGTTTCCAGTTCAAGTGGAGTATGACGGGGTTTAGCACAACTGCAGACTTATGAAGACGCAGCCGTCCACCTAAGCTAACAGGATATTAATCAGAGAGGAGTTTACCATTTACTTTCCATTGCATATAAATGCACAGTCTTGTGTCGGTCCATCACATAAAATCCCACTTGAACACCTTGAGGTTTGTGGTTGTACATTAGTGGAAAAAAAAAACTTCAAGGGGTATGAATACGTTTGCGATGAGCTGCATCGTAGGATGAAAGTGACTAATAAGTCTGTTTTTCTTTTTACGGTTTGTGCTGCAGGGCCCCTGCAATGTAATCCCTTTAACACCATTAGGGAGATCTACAGATGGAGAACCAGATAGGGTGTGTGATTACTTCAAGTCGCGATAAGACGGGAGCAAAAGCCACTTCAAGCTGAGGGATTACAATAAAATCAGAGGGATTCGTCGTCTTTTTACAATGAAGCCTCCAGTTTGACTGAAGTCCCTCAGCGGTGTTATTAAATGTGTCACCAAAGAATCAAGAAGACATTCGTATATATACGTAAAATGTTTCTTTAAAGAAATAAGTATTAGGATGAAGTATGATTGTGATCATTGGATCTTTAAAGTGTTTCACAGCTTCTCTTTTGTGATCTCGTGGATTTCTTTTTCGACAGAGGGCTGTGAAACAAAGCAGAACTAAAAAAAAAAAAAATGTTCACATTCGCCACGTCCTGTTCTCGTCTAATGAAAAGTGTTGCTTTACATAATAGCGCTACGGCTTTCAGGGTCACTACTCTCTGATGGAAGCGGCTTTGGCTAATGGCTCCCATTGATCAAGTAACACAGATCCGAAAATAACACAGGCCGAATTAAAGGACGCGAGTCAAACCTGGTGTCAGGTGATTTACCCGATTGAAGACATGTGAGCATTGGTAGGTCTGGTGTTTACCTTACAAACAAACAAAGAACTTTGTTTCCATGTATTTATTCATGCGGAGTCATTTTCCTTCTTGTTTTTTAAGACAGAAACACCAAAACATAGCTCTGTCTTTTTTAAAGGAGTCAGTCATGAACAATACTTTTAATCCCTTAATTTAATGTCCAACAGAATACAGTCGCATCAAACGATTTGAAAGTGACGTGAAAACATCAAACATCTATTGCCACAGTCATCTCAAGCATGTGTCGCATTTTCCCTTAAAATACTCGGGCAAAAATGAGTTGTATCAAAAAGGAGTTGTATCAAAAAGGAGTTTTATCATGCTGGTCGTGGACCCACTGACACCAGGTGAGTCCCACTGCACCAAGACTCAGCTCTTCTCCTCAGCTCTGCATGTTAAGTGCAGCAGTGGGCCAAACTGTTTATTTTTAGATACACATATTCAGTTAAAGGTTAAAGACTTACTATTAAAACACACACAGGAAATGAGTTTCTAACCTTTACTGACATGTTCATCATTTTGACGCCCTGCCTGATGTACTCTGCTCTAGTCTCTTTGGTATCTCTCTCAAAACTATGAAAAAATGAGGCTGTATGCTGATGACATTACTTGATACAACGTTTAGCACTGGGATATTTTAATCTGCCTCCGTTGGTCCCTTTGTCAGCATTTTGATCGAATGCCTGCACATCCTTTGTTACATTTTGAAGGATGTAGCTTTCTTCCTACCTTTACAGACTTCTAAAACCAACATGGCTGCTTGTGTTTAGCTACAGCTTATTAATAACTGTATTTAAAAAATATTGACTTGTTTGTATCCCATTTTCACAAACTGTACCGTTTTGTGAACATGTGGGAAGTGTTTCCAAGAACAAAATCCCAAAAATCCAAAGAAATGATGTTGCCTGTATTGCTAATACTAATTATCCTGCTCCCAGAGCACATCAGTATTTTAAACAGGAAATTATAATCTAATTAAACTGGGTTTGATGTTATTCTCTGATCCATTTAAGCAGAACTTGTCACCAGCTTTGTCCCAATAGTTTTCTGTTCCCTGCTGCTGTTTTAACCTGGAAGTTCTCGTACTTTTCTCCACCAGACTTCCTTTAATCTTTGTTGAACCAAACATAATTTTCGCAATTTATCTGAGAAATTCATCTTTTTGGCTGTTGAAGCTTACCAGCTCTTTATCGTTTTTCTTTTTGTCTTTGTATTCACTTTGCAAATCATTGATAGTAATAATTACTTCTTGCAAGTTTGAGAACCGTAGTTTAACAGATTTAGTTCAGGTCTGAAAATGTTTCTTTTACTCAGTGTCAGTCATGAGAGGCTCAATAAGAAATCGGAGGACTTCAAATTACTACTTTCTAATTAAGTAACTGTAACATTTATCCAAATGTTTTGGCAAATGTCAACTTGGGTCTATTGGCATTTTCCGGTAAATAATTTCTGCTTTGGCTCTTCACAAACCAATGTTGTTGTTTTTTCTCCACACAAACACAAGGAAACTCAAAAACACAAATCAAGCACAGTTTTAACCACAGACAGAAACACAGCAGACACTTTTTTTTTTTTTTTTACCTACATGACATGCTGAAGAAGAGGAACCGGCCGTAGCAGAGACAGAGACACTGACAGACACACTCTCCTCTGACCATCTCTTGCCTTAAGCTGCCTTTACTCCTCCTCATCATCATCGTCGTCCCCATCCATCACCTCCCTCCCCATGTTTCTTCCTCTCCTCACCTGCCCTCCTGTCTACTCCACTGAGTCAACGGTATCGTCTGTCATCTTCATGTAAATGACACCGGCAGCGGCAGCGACAGCAGCAGCCGCGTAGCGAGCAACTCTGGTTAATGTTTCAAAAGGTCGAATTTTCTCTCTGCTGCACAGCGAAGGCGCACAGAGACCCGGCCTCTCTGAAAGATATCGGCTTCATGGGTGCTGTGGTGGCGCGGGGGCAAAACACAACCCATGTATTGAGGCCTTGGTCCTCGTGGCGGTGGTCACAGGTTCGATTCCCGGCCTGGTGACATTTGCCGCATGTCTTCTTCCCCCTCTTTCATTACCCTCTTTCCTGCCGAACTACTTTCAAATAAAGGCCACTAGAGCCAACAAAACCATTTAAAAAAAAAAAAAAGATATCGGCTTCATCTCACTCATCAGCAAACTACTGCATAATAATGTTAAGAGTGCATCATTTTTTTTTTTGTTTGCAAAATGAAATTCAACCAGCTTAGAGTCAGAAATATAATGTATCAACATCACGATTCTATGCATGCTTGACAAACTCGGTAATATTTCACAGTGGTACAATAAAATGCACATCTTTGCAGATTTGAATGTTAAAAATGCATTAAATAAATTAACATAAGCGTACAGAAAATATTGAGAACTGAGAAGTGATGGAAGATTGTTTTATGTCTTTCATCCACAAACAAAAAAAAAACTTTTACAGCTATATTTAGCACACAATACTTTTGTTGTAAGTAATTTTAGAAAAGTCTTAGTCATAACTACCAGTATAATTTTTCTTATATTCTACCAGTCAAATAATTCTTTCAAATTGATTTGTAGTCAAATGAATTACATCCATGAAATACACCCAATTTAACTTATATGCTATATTGTAAAGCCCTGACACATTCTCAAAATTTGAAATTGCTTGCTCCATGAAGCGAACTGGTTACTGGATATTTTGTACGGAAGTGACCAGGTCCTTACTGATTTTATTGAATTATAAATCAGAAATGTAGCCTTTAAGTTCCTGGAAAGTACAGGTTTCAATATATTCTGCCATCTTGGGTTTTTTTTTTCTAAGTTTGAGCTAATTGTTCTATAACATGAAAGAAGAGATCCTAGTTATTTATACAGATAAGCTTAAAAAGGACTAGCTGTAATTTAATTCAGATAATTTACATTTTTGTGGTATCTTATTTGAATAAAATAAAATGAAGATCTCTGTGTGGGTTTATTAAACTCCTTAAGTAAATCCATCACAAACTCAGTGAAGACCCAAGGTCACGCTTGAACCCACCTCACCACCAGAGGGCGCAGTAGACACACCTGTTTAAACAGCAAAGAAACATCTTTTTTCTATAACTCTCCTATTATAGCATTCATGCTAGGTCAATGAGTTTGTGTCTTTTTATTTTTTTTTATTTTTATTTTTTGCTTCCAGTGCAAAAATGTGGCTATAAAAATCAAACGTACTCATATTGTGCTTTCTGTATAGTGTGTAATTTCTATCGGTGGCTGCTGCCACTCAACCCTCTTTGCGCCGCCGCCCCACGTCATTAGGCAGATGAAAAGGTCCGCTCTCTAGCACGGGACCCAGGGGAGATCTTCTCAATGACTCATTCAAATTAAGAGGCTGCAGGGGGACGACGGGGGACACACACTGCTGCTACTGCTGCTGGGGAAATGAGTGGCAAGCTGTGAAAGTCACTCTGTCTCCGTCTCGTTCTACTTGCCTCTCTCTCTCTTTGTGACTAACTCAGGCATGAATAGATAGTTACTGCAGGACAAACTGCACATCTCACACGCTCATGCTATGCTAACGAAGTGTTTTAAAAATAGGACTTAACTCCAGCTCCAATGAATCCCTGGTGACTCCCAGTGTAACCAAAGCTTGAATTAATGTTATCAATTGCACTCTGTTCTGTTATGTCAATAAGAAAAAAACCCATTAGCCAGAGTTTGTTAGACTTAGAGAGCACTGTTGCCTAACTTAGCTGCATTTTGACAGCTACTATCACTCTTGAACAGGTTGCTCTGAACTGCTTGGATCAGCATTTATGGCCCATTTGCTGAGGATGCTGTGTCATGATGCAGGCAGCAGTTAGGAGATGGTCTAGGAGTTTCACTGATTTATGCTTAAGGTCTCAGGATATTGCTGATAGCAAATAAAAGAGACTTCAGCTGTTAAAGAGATGCAATAGACTGAAGAACTTGTGTGAACATGAAGGATAAAAGTAGAGCCATGTGCACAAATCAGCATGAATCAGATTTTAAAATATAACTTTTTAGTATTTGTGTGTCTCCATGACGACGTATGTAATCTTGCAACGACCAAAGCCACATAACTGCAGCATTTTAAGACTAAAAACTATAGCTATACTTCATGCTAGCAAGGAAATAATGGGCTATGCTTTTCTATGTAGGACAGAATAGTTTTTCCCAATTTAGGGGAATAAAGTTACTGTAGGCAGTTTTAAAATGTATGTTTTTATCAGAAAACCAAAACTTCAATGTGGCCCAATAATCAATAAGAGTCTAATATTTCCTAACTTTGTTTTGTCCAGACTACATATTCCTAGAAAAAAACATCCTCCATCCAGAATGAAAAGTTCATCTGGGCACCAGCAGCGAACCTATCCGAGTGCAAAGTGCATGTGTGGTGCAGAGAGGGGAGACCACACCTCCATCCTGAGCGCTGAGTACGTTGAGGGCGAAGAGCATGGCGTTGGAGAAGGTGGTGGCCTCCTCCTTGCTGGCAAAATTGAGGCCGTAGACCTGCCTGGCGTCCCTCCATTGGTGAAAGGTTGGGGTGGCTTGGTTGTACTTGAGGCCTTTCACTATGGAGTAGTTGATAACTACCTGCAGGGAAAAGAAGAAGAGAGGAGTGGGGAGTTAAAAACCCATCATGTAAACAAACAGGCCTGTACAAGTTTCTAAAATAATTTCAATCTAAGATCAAGAGTCCAGAGCCAAAAAGTCTGACTCGTAAACCTAATGGACTAAAATAAAGATGGTGGACTCCACCACTGCAGAAAAGATACAACAATGTGGATCCATCTTCACAAACGCATGTAAATATGCGTTTACGTGTCTACAATGCAAACTGTAGACACGTAAACGCACAGCAATTCAGAGGACTCGCTCGGTGTGAGTCTAGGATGGTCTAAATGTGTTGCGTTCCTCCCGTAGCGTCGAAAACGTCACTCCCCAGGCTACCTGCTGGTCTTGCAGCTTGACGCCCACCACTCTGAAGGTGTTGCTGGCAGTGTTGTGGTAGATGTTGATGCGGCTGAAGCCTTGCTGGCCCGGCTTGATGGGGACCCACTTCTTGCTGGTGTCGTCGTAGACCATGACAGAGGCCCGCGCCTGGCAGATACTCTGCTCACTGGCAAGGACAAAAGGACGGAGAGAGGAACGAAAGGCTTAGGAATATTTAAGTGCTTCAGAGTCTCCTTATTAATATGCATGAGGCCGAATCTAATTTGGGAAGATTCAGAGTTCTCAAGGTCTATTTTGGCCAAGTGTCGTCGTAAGTTGTAGCATATCTGCCATGAGTGTAGTGATGCAAAGGGCAACACTTCCTAGTGTTATTTGTGAGCAAATAAAACAGCATCCAATGCTACTAACAGAGATTTAACATTTTTAAATATTTCAATTTTGAAATTAAAGGGGTGTCCTAATCTCTTCCTGACCAAAAACTGCATTTTTCTGAAAAAAAGTTTACTTTTAAAAAGTTGGCCGTAACCTTCCAAGCATTGTTGAAGCCAATATTAAATATCCACACGTATCAAACATGTTGGGAAAATTAACAGGCTCTTGAAAGGTGACCTAATTATTTCACAACACTGCGGGTGTAAAGAAAAAAAAAGAAAAAAGAAAAACACTGATTCTCTCAGTGCCGTTTCTTTTCTTCCAGACATAACATCTGCTAAGCAGACATATCAGGGGGATCGGGTCAAACACAGTCACTGCATTAAAAACTCTTATTTTGACTGTAGGATTTAGTCTCATCTCCACTGCCGAGAGCAGATTTAAAGTCTGTTACGGTTAAAGCTACCAAAATAAATAAATAAATAAAAAATAGCTGAAACCCATAGTTTACTATTAGAGAGGGAGGACAAAAGCAAAAGTTCTTACAGCCTGTGGTAAAGCTGTATGGAATAAATGTGCCAATAGACTAGCAATAACCACACTTATTTACTTATATTACTATCGCTATATTGGTATCTTTTTCATATCTCTGTGTTTCCATCATGAAAACCATTTTATTGAAAACTATAAAATAGGTTTGAAGCTACCTAAATGATCCAAAGTTTAGATCACGACTGCATTTTGGTTCTAAAACCAGAAAAAAATGTTTAAAAAATACAATAAAAGTGGCAGCTTACAGCTTACTTTCTCCATAAAATGTGAATACGTCAAAAACAGTTCTTATAAATATATGAAACCGGTTAAATATCTGTTAAATATCTGAGCCTGTTTCATTGGATTACTTGCAATACTTCAAGCAATGATTGAAAGTTTCTGCCACTCTTAGGTCAGACAGGTTTGGCTTTAGTAATTTGAAATTAAAGTGTTGGACCACTTTCAGTACTCCTATAGTCAGAGTCTTCTTTTTTAAAACACATATCTCCCAATGAATCTGTAATGAAGTTTGTTCAATCAAATAGTGAATGCAGTGAAATTTAAGGTCTGGTTTTTAAACGTTTAAATGTAAAAAAAAAAAAAGAAAAGAAAAAAAAGGCTAGTTTTCACCAATTTTGTACATCTTTACTGGGGTTGCTAATCAATCTGGAAGTTGCTTTATGACTAAAATGAAAGCACAAGCTTTAAATTGAGAATAAATTACTTGGTTTTCATCTGTAAATAACAAGGAAAGCAGCTGAAAAACACACAGAACCAGAATCAAGCGCAGTTCAACGTCTCCTCGTCAGTGCACTCGAGATCGGCTCCAGCAGGGCAATGATGTGTTTAATTTATTTTGGTTAAGTCGCCGAGTCCATTCATTTTTTAAACAGCGTTCGAGGCAGCTGGCTCTAAAAAAAAAAAAAAAAAAGTAGGCCCTGCAGGCCCGGAAGCATGAATAAATGAGGTTCTTGTGCTAAAAGAGACTGGAGGTGAAGAAAAATAGAGACGAAGCAAAACAAGAGAGTTTGATTCTGACTGACAGCTGCAAACACGAACAGGAACGCTTCGTATATCTCTATAGGAGTACAACGTTCGGCAAGCTGATGTGCAGAGCATGAATAATGCATTAAATACTTATGAATTTACCATGACGGCGCACATTTGCGCACTCGCACATGCATGTGAACTCAAGGCACAGCGAGTTTAAACCGCATCATCCGAGATCAGTCCGCTGCCAAACGGTGCAACAGTAAAATCGAGCCTACTGGGACAGAATCCTTTCCTCCAGTCCGATATATTCAATAAATTAAAAAAATAAAAATCTCCTTTGCATAACAACAGTTTTGAGAGAGCGTGTTATTTTCCGGTCTGGATTAAAACGTAATCTGCTTCCTCTGAGAGTCTGAACGCCATAACCTTGAGGGCAGAGACGATGATGACACCCACAGGCCACACACACAAAACGATGAAAACAGAAAGCAGCTCCACCAGGGAATACATTCACAGTCTCTAATGCTCGAATCGCTTTCAGATGATCCAGATATAGTAAATGCTCTCCAAAGGGAAAAGTTGATAATCGATCTCCAACGTGCAGCGTCGATCGATCTCTAATATGAGGAAGGAATTTCAGCGTTCTCCGCCAAATTCACTAGCGAGATTGTGAAATTGACCCGCATTCTTTAAACATTTGATTGTTTCAAGACAACAGAAGAAGTTTTTTTAATAGCAATTGCGTACTTATGATTATGTGAAAGTTTAGGCAATGCTGTGTAGATCTTACATATAAAAAGACATAAGAAATACAGCTAATTTCATCATAATGTTGATTTACTTCTGAAAGGCACTCAGAGATTTTTGCGCGTTTTCTTCCACTCAAAATGAATCCATTAAATACTGGAGCTGCGAGTCTGTGTTTCCACAAAGTATTTAATGAGTAAATAAAATCAACATTTGAATCTGAACTCGTTTTAATGAACCGACAGATTTTTTTAAAAGCATGAAGCAAGTCAACTCGCTTCTCCAGAAGTCTGGAGTTTGGTTAATGAGGGCTTGTGATGATAAATATATGAATTATTCATTCGGATTCCTGAATTTTAAACGATTCCTCAAATTCACACATCATTTTCAGGCAGAAGCAGAAAGATTACTATACATGCACGCACAATAGGTCAAGTGAGCTTCTGTTTTCCTCGTTTCAAAAGATTCCAGGTGTTTTGTCAAAACCTTTTTACTTCTTTATATAAATTCTTCCTGCTTATGGCAAAACATGTTGGTAAAAATATATATTTTTTCACCCTCAGTCTCTGATTATGCCACCTGGTCCCACTCTAACCCGTCATGTCAACGCATTAGCTTCTTCCCTGTTTCTTATTTCTGGTGCTTCCTGCCTGGTTGCAGTAAAAATGTCCTCTTCCGGCATCATCTCCTGATTTGAAACAAGCAGCGCAGCCATGAGCTTTAAGACTAACAGGGATGTTCTGTTGATTCACAGAAATCACAGGAATGAAAAATAAAGACGTAATTAAAACCTGCATGCATTAAAAAAAAAAAAAAGAAGACCCTGAGGCAGGAGATATAAGTAGCACTTTGATCTTCTCTTCTGTGGATGATTAGGCGGAATTTGAAGTTCCCACAATATCTGGTTGGTAATGGTCTGACTGGAGGCTGATTCTTCTTTCACGTCTGCTTAATTTAGAGACATTGACTGAAATTGCACTCGTCTGTGAGTTGTTTTGAAGCCGAGAGCAGTTCTGTTACATTTTTTTTACTATGTAGTCTCGGCTCATACAACTACGGCAACTTGCAAAAGTATTTATACCTTCAAAAATGACAAGATATGGGAGTTTGTATGATAGTAATGCGACTGTAAAGGCCTATAAATTTGTCAGTCATGTTTCTTGCAGTAATCTGTGCTGGTAGGAGGCTCGGCCATCCACTGGAGGACTTGCAGCAGATTTTACAGCGCGCTGCCCTGCAGACATCACGGCATCAAAGCCACTCTGTTGTGGCTCCACTCTCCGAGGGACGTGCTGCTCAAGGCAAGCGGCGCGCAGACAACAAAGACAAATTGGACTAAAATAGCAGCACACACCGCTGTATGCTAATTTCTGTTCTCGGCCAAGTTGAGATGCATATCTACGCACTCCGGTTCTGGTGCATTAGGACTGGCAAGGCATTGAAAAGCTGGTAAGTGTCGTTAGCTTAGCTGCGAGTTGAAACAAACTTCCAGACTAAGATAAAAATAGAGACTTAATAATGATTCAAGAAGTAATAATGAGAATCCAAGTATGAAGCAGGTTGACACCTGAAAGGACTTTCAACAGGCAGAACAAGGCAAATCTACGTACAGTTTTAAAATTAGCAACTTTATTTGAGTCTAGAAACCCCAGAAATGTGCCACCTGCAAATTAAGATAAAAAATAAGATTCAAATTTAAGATGAAAACAAAGCAAATTTTAATAAAAGACAAAGATTTTTCTGATGTGGTTGCTTTTTTTTTTAATGTCATCCAAAATGATTGACTGTTTGCCTTATGTTGTAGCCGTTAGCTAAGCTAAAGAAATCAGTGTTGTGTTTCTTTAGATGAGAGAGGAAACACAAAACTAAACAAAATTAAAAACATGGCGAGAAAAAAAAAAGAGTAAATACATCCTTCAACAAAACCTAAAATCTGAGTCACTGGCTCGAACAAACCCACTGAGTCATTGTCCACAAAACAGAGCAACAGTTCGTTAGAAGTGACACAACCTTTACAAATACAAAAACCTTGAGGCCGAGATATTCATAGCCATCATGAACTGCAAAAACTCAGAGGTGAAGCATCGGATCTCCAAGTCTATCCGTTCTAAAAACAGATAGTTGTTTTATGTGTTAACTGCAGATATGAAGCCTTGAGTTGAGCGAAGCTGTTGGAGCGAGCAGCCCGGTGAGTCACTGCAGCACGCTGCTGGGGTTAATGAGTCTTCCACGGCTCAAAACAAGCTTATGCTGCATGGTTATGCGGAGGCCTGTGCAGTTGTGGGATTCATAGACTTTGACCCATTTCACACAAACAGAAAACCAAAGAGATCCCCGTCTCAAACAAAATGGACTTTCAAAGAGATTATTTCACTCCTATATACAAGCATTGAAAGCACTGTGCAAATATATTGAAGGGTAAAATGAAAGTTCAGTCACCCAGATCAGTTTCCTCTCATTCTCAATTCATTGGGTTTAATATGACACCCTTTAAGAGCTTCAAATGTTTTCACTTTCCATAGAGACTGTGTTTCTGGAAGGTTTTGAACATCCTCCCGGAAGGGCATTTCTGAGGTCAAACACTGATGTTGGACATGTCCCATAGTGTCTGCTTTACTTCATTCCAAAGGAATCTCCTGCTGAACTTCACTTCAGTGAACATTCAAGAGCTTAATGCTGAAGTCAGATTCAACATATTTGGAGAAGTTGGGATGTCAATATAGAGACGCCCAAGTAGCCATTGTTTGCAGAACTTCTTACAGACATTGCTTTAAGTTTTATTTTCCATCAGCAAACACCACTTTTAATTTGTTCAATTACAGGCACTACTACGTTTAACATGTGTTTTAGATGCACTCTTACAAGTGTGCCTTGTAAAATGAATAGGTTTCTACCACAGCTTACCAGTGTCGATGCGAGGAGCAGCCATATTGAAACACAAAGTCGGGCCTTACACATCGTAACTTGGGGCAGTCAGAGTTTGATCCAATTTCCGAGTGAGAGGTGTGAAGTTGGAATTTCCAAGTTCCGACTACAAATGGAACGCACCGTAAATACTGGAGAGCGGCAGCAATGACGAAGCAAATAAATAACCACAAAATGGGCTGAACAGAAACTCAAAGGATCTAAAACCACGGGGGGGAAGTCTGACAAATGTTTTAAGAGAGATAAATACAAAAATAAAAGAATACAGGAAACTAAATACAAAGGAGCAAACATATACGACCTAAAAGGGAATGCTAATGACATAGCAAGACCACCAGTATAGCAATAATAATGGACACAAGCATAATGGAAACAGACACTAACACTCTCGATTTGTGAAATTTACCATCACTTTATATGGCCTACCACATCAAGGCTGAGTTGCTTTTATTCACACTTAGTTGCAACAATCCTAACAACTGACTGGAATATGCAGTAGAGAGAGAAGCTCAAGACTGAACTTATTGCACAACTACGTTGAAACTCACTGAGGTTTGAAAGTGATCCACTCAATTTAATTTATTTATATAATGCCAATAACTTGGATGATTGAGAGAATATCCCAGGCAATATAGTGTAAATTCTTTTATCAATAGCCTTGCCGGTGCATTTTTATTCACTACAGTTAGCCTCTATACATCTAAACGCATTAAAGTTTTTCTTTTTTCCAGAATTTGTGGATGAGGAGAAAAAGCCAGATCACAGAGGGGCCCTTTGTGCTGTCCCCCCAACCCCCGGCCGACTGCTTACAGGGAAACAGCGAAATCTCCAGAGTGAGCGGACAGAACAATCGGCACCATAAATTGTTTGTCTCTTTATCTCAGTCCCTCACAGAATGTTCTCTGTTTTTGCAGACGGCAGGACAATGATGAAGAACCCTCTGCGCTGGGAAGCGGCCAGAAAAGTTGCGCAGTGAAACTTCTTCTGCATGCCAGCAAGTATGTATGCGTGTGTGTGTGTGTGTGTATTTCTGCGTTTGTGAAGAGCCGACTGCATAAAACATCAAAGCTGCATAAAGCAGGAAGAAGAGCAGCTGACAGCTTAAAGATTTATAAGTGTGCAAAGGCAACAAGACAGAAACCTCAGCTAACTAAACCTGCAGAAAGTGGGATAAATTGTGTCTGCAGTCCTAAACTTTGGGGCAAGTTGGTAACATTTAAAAACGCCTTGATTAACTTCTGAACCGAACGTGAATTTACATGAAAGTTTTTGCAGTTGATGCAAAAGTAGAGCTCACATTACAGGCCAACAGAAGGTGCATAATTGGTAACTTTTAGCTGCACCTCTTCTGGCTTAAGTTTCTACCAGCATTTCTTTTCAAAACAGCTCACACTCAGAGTGTATGGAGAGAATCTGTCAGTACCAAACATTACACACAGATAGACTTTATTTACTAACTGTGTGACTTCTGATGGCAATTAATTGCTCTAGATTTTCAAGTGAGGGGGAATACAGATGTATGCCATATTTTGTACATTTTATATGTTAGTATTTTTGAAAATTGTGCATTATTTTCCTTCCACGGTTTATTCCCGATCTGGTAAAAAAAAAATAAATAAATAAAATCACTGACATTGTTTGAACTAAAAGGCAACAATACCCCAAAACAGCTTCTCAGCCTCTGTGAAACGCATACACAAGCTGATAAATTGGTGCAGCATAACAGCTTGTGTTTACATGTTCCTGTCCTGTGGGACAAAACCATCCCGTTGTTCATGAGGCCAAACTTAAAGAATGTAAACCATCACGCAAAATGGTGGCCTGTAACATAAGCAGTCTGCCTGCTGTGTTGTATTTCTGATGTTTAGGTGGTGGTGCTGATCTGTGGGAATGAGAGCAACACAGAAAACTCCAGAGAGACAGGGGAGAAAAAAAAATAAAAAATAAAAAATGTGCCAGTGCTGACAGCCTGACTTTTACACAGCCAGTCTGCTCTAGTGCAAACAGTTATAAAACAAACCAAATGGGTCAACTTGCAGAGAAGAAGTCTAAAAATAAACTGGCCCCAGCTGAACCAGGTTCCAGGTCTGCAAATCATGCTGCGTAATTTTCAGAGCTACGACAGGAAAACTCCTGAAACGTGGACAGACTGAAAGAGCGTGACGAAGCAACGTTCATTAATGTTGGATACGATCCCACAGATTATAACAGTGTTTTGAACTGACTCTTTAAGGTTTGCACGGTTTGGACCACTTTAGAGGACACAGATGTGTCTTTTGGAGTGTCAAGTCCATGTTTTAAAAATTGTACATTGCACATTAATTAACATTTATATATAAATACATGTTATTATTTCTATCTGTAGATTTTTCTGTCTTGTTATGAGTCAGTTTGTAACCATTTTGTCTATATAATATAATTTATTTGTTGGCTCTTTAGCATAGTATGTTGGCAGATGGTAGTATAACATGGTTTTAATTACAAATGTTGATAATTATTGAGTCAGTAAGTAATATTTTTCATTAAATTGAGAAAAGGGGTAGGATTTGTGTTCACTTCTTCTTACTCCTTCTCAAACAGAAATGTAGTGGTAAACAAATTATTTTAGCCCTGCTTATGTATGAAAGTTTCTCTGTCCTATTGATTGCTTTTTTCTTGTTGTTAAAAAGCTGTTTGAAATAAATAAATCAAAATTATTATAGGCAAGCGGCTAATTTCCGTCTAGTCTAGCAGGCTACCTGCTAACGGGATGTTAGCAGGTTACGGGCTAACCGTTTACATCCGGACTAACCGGATGTAACCGGCTAACTCTCTAAATAAGATTTTTTTAAAGCCTCATTATGCTATAAAAAATATTCAAAAAGGAGAAAAGAGTGTAAACAGTTGGTTGCAATTTGTAGTCTCTAATGGTTCGATAATTTTGACTTTAAGTATGTAAGTTGAATAGAGGTGGTATTAGCAGTGCTAAAAATAGAGTTGTAAACAGTTCAGCTATGCTGAGGTAAACAGAAGTAGGAAAAGTAGTTTATGCCCCTAAACCACTGGAACAAACAAATCTACTGCATAGTTTCCGCATGCTAAACAGATCCATGTGTTTTGTTTTTGGTAAAATAACAGACATCAGTATTTCCACGGTGCACTGCATGTCAGGCTGAATACGAAAACTCCTTTAACATCAACTTGTGTATTTTTAAAGCCCGGTCCGAACCTTATGATCCAGCGGAGGAGAAACACTCACATTCACGCAGCGTCACATGCTCCCAGTTTCTCCTGCAGCCAGCCTGGTGGAACCGCGCTACGGCATGCTAATCTGTTGGTATGACAACTCGAGTGGGATATTAGCTTGGCCTAGAAAATATGGCTATGCAGAAAAGATGAATGAGCAGCGAGACATGAATAAAAGACAGCCTCAGACAGCATACAGCCTAATTATAGACTCCGCTGTGTTTCTCACAACACTGCACATCGTCCTGTCTCAATAAATAACTGTTTCTGCATCTTTGCGTGGCTGTGCTGGATGTGTTGCGTTTCTCCTCTCCGGGTTTTGCTAATTCCCTTAGAGGTTATCTGGGATAGCCAAAAAGGTACAAGAGCCCATTTCGGCGCCATAAAACAGATCTGAATTTATAGTTTAATTCCAGCTGAAAGCTCGTGAAGAGTGTGCATCTAGACTGGGTGGGTTTTACTGCTGCTGCGCTTGATTGCATCAGGCATTTGGGAGAGTTCTTACCTCATAGAGCTAACGCTTAGCGTCCAAAGAGCAGTAGCAAATTATTTCAAGTAAATGTTTTTTTTTTTTTTTATCCTACATGTGGCATATATTCTGCACATTTGGAATCATGCAGGATGATTCCAGGAGGCTGAACACTAACACAGAGGAAACAAGTATTAGTGGTGTTCTACTACATGTGAAAACAATTTACTGTACATCTGGAGTAGGATAGCAAGACAGACACTTTTTCTTCCAAATAATAATAAAAAGGTATGGATACATTCTTCCAAAATCTTGTGATTGCATGGTCTGATGAAAGTTAGCCTTTTTCTGACCCTAGACCTATGCAAACCCTGCATGATCCTCTCTGCATATCTACTTGTGGTCCTATGACCAAACCAAGCCAAGTAGTGATAGACGAGCATTTGGGCAGACTGAATAATGGCAGTGTAGAAGCTGACCAGCAGCTCCTGTGGCAGGTTGTACTTCTTGAATTGCAGCAGGAAGTACAGTGTCTATGTGTCAGGACCATCTCAGGTTCCCAGGAAGTGATCCACAGTGTTGCTGAGGATGGTGAGGGGAGGTGGCGTTGAGTTAGTTCTCTGGAAGTCCATTGTCAACATCACCAAGATGGACCAAATATAAAAATCTGACCAAAATGTTATTCAGAAAAGTATTAATTAAACGGTGTATTGGCTTAAGCATTGATATTACTACATAGCACGGTTTTTAAATTATGTATCATGGTCTGAGCTGTTTACATCACACAAACTTGGGCTTTTATTGTTAAACTGATTTATTTTTATAGTTCTAGTTTTTTTTTCCACGTTCACAAAGGGAACCAAGCTTCTTTGTTAAATAAGGTTCCACTGAAGACAGAACCAGGAAGTCTGCTGACGGTTTCACAACAATGGAGGCCTGCTGTGAGTATAAATGCTTCAATAGGAAGACGTCCTCGGGGCGTCGTGAGGTGTGGCGGAGGAGCGGTCTGCCCCCATTCTCTCTTTGCCCAATTCCTGTCTAGTAACTCTGAATGAAGGCTTCTAGTACAATGTGTTCTAGAGTTTATTTATGTCCAATACGTTTAGGGTATCACAAGTTGACTTACAGTAGTCCAGCTGGAGAATTTATTTACTTAAGACTAACAAGAGCAAAGGCAAATGTTGCAATACTGTATGAACTTAAATGCACCAATCTTCTCAGAAACTCTACTTTCAAATGTTAAAGCAAAGTAATTTCTCTTCAAAAATGCTAAATAACACAATACACTTTCATGGAAATTTGAACGCCACTTTTTGTTGTACCCAGACATTCCTCTGGTTTGTTGTCTGTGGCGATTTTGTTCTTATCTGAATTAAATTTCAACAGGACGTTTTATACCATGTCCAGACCCCTCAGGCCATCCTCGTCAGTCCAACCGAAGCAGTGACGTCTTGCTACAAATGCATCACAGAAAAAGAAAAAAAAAATCAAACCTGCCCTGGCGAGGGTGCAAAGAATGGTTGATTTTAGTTCCTTATATGGAAGCCCTTTAGGTCCAAATCTGCTGTCTGATTTGGACCTAACGATCAAGTCCAGAACGATCAGTCGATTGGTCCCAAATCAAGCCACGCATGGGTTAATGAACCAAATGAACGAGCCGACGGATGGAGAATTTTTATTAGTTGAAGCAGAGAGGATAAAATGAATGCACGTGAGTTTTGAAAAGCGAAGAAAACGTCCCAACCATGGACATAGCGGGAGCAGTAAACTTGGATTGTTTTTAAGAAAGAACATGAGGAACAAATGTAGAGTGGAAGCAAATAAAGCTGGGAGACACCCTGAGGCCTCGCTCCTCTCTGGGAGGCCATTTAACTGCTACTTTTTACTGCGGAGCCTCTCACACACACACACACGCACACACACGCAATGCAGACAGTTCCTATATGGTCTGTATTACACCTAAGCATTTTCTGACAATTAGATTTAGTGTTTTTCTTCAAGGAGCAAACACACAGTCCTTGAAGGAGGGGTTTCCGACCCGTCCTGCTCTGAGAAGTGCCCCAGTGTTGGACGTGCCGGCCTTCCTGCTGGTGCTACAAACCATCGGTCAGCGCATCGAATGACCCAGAATGTTTCACAGATTCCCAGCTGTGCTCTCTTTATGTTTGACATACATTCACGGCAGCCTTCATCTCTAATCTGTCAGACCACGGCGCAGTGAGGGGTGAGGAATGATAATGTGGAAATTTCGGTCTCCTCTGGGAATCCTAAAAACCCAAAAGCCCCAGCTCTCATCCTAAAACATAATCCTCAAGCAGTAACTCGCATTGTATCGGCTCTTGAGTTTAAGTCAAAAGCTTTTAAGGTGAATGAGCAGAAGAGGCTGCGGAGGGTAAAATCCCAGGAGCAGCGAGGGCGTTTTGTCCTGCAAATATATGAAACAGTGCTATGGTTGTGTTTCAATTATGCTAAAGCTAATGTAGCACAAGAAGAAAACAACCCAGAGCAAAATATGACGGAGTATATCAGGAAAGTAGCAGCCAAATAAATAACCAAAACTGAAAATTCACCCAAAAAATAGCCTGCTATATTGTATGATCTTAATCTTTTTAGACTTTTATGAGTAAATCTGAAATAAGCAGTGAGAAAAAGTTACCTTAACAGGTCAATTCAATTCAGTTTTACTTATATGGCACCAATTCTCAAAAAATGCCGTATCAAAGCACTTTGCAAAAGAAAAGTCTTTTTAATTCAATCATACAAACATTCCAATTGATCCCAGTTATCAAACAATACAACAAGCTCAATTAATTACTCAAAGTGGCTTAAAAATGCTTCTACCTAAGGAAACCCAGCATATTTTCCTTACAGAGTGCTTGTTAGTTGAAGCAGAACCAGCAAAAGGTGCTTTTCGGTCAAAGGAAACTGGATGAAACTAGCTTGCCGAGCCCTAAACCAGTGACTGGCTGGGAAGAAGCCATAAAATCAGATCTTTTTAAAAATTTAAGACCACTCATAATAGCAAGACTATAAAAATACTACTATTACTATTCTTATTTTGCTAAACAAAGCATAAACAAGAGCCAGTTTGGTGACATCCTATGGAGATTTATATTTACTATCGTGATCTTCTTCAGACAGCAGATTTGGACCTATAGGGCTTCCATATAAGGAACTAAAATCAACCATTCTTTGTTCAACACGTTTTGACTTAATTATCAACACAATATCAACCTGTTAAAGTGAATCGACCTGTTTGGCAGGAAGCAACATAATGAAGAACATAAAGGCAAATTATGATTATAGATAGTAACACAATGTAGTCATGGTGATGCTTCTTTTCTAGACAAAAAGATGAAACCTGGATACAACACCGTGTTACAGTTGGATTGAGCTTTTGTGTGTGTAAATGGATTTAAATCTGATTTCATAAATGGATTCAACTGGAATAAATGGCTTTTATATCTCCATTTATATCTGGAGCTGTTTGAAGATGTGTCATGTTGCTAATTTGTTGAGTAAATTTAATTGATTTAACTTGAAATAAACAGAGTCATTAGCTAGACTAGAACAGAAAAAAAATCAGTTTTATTTAACTAAATTCAACCTAATCAATATAAAATTTCAAATGGACACGTTTCTTTACTTAATGTGACTCAGTCCGGTCAGAGCCAACACCTTCGCTGCTGCTGGTAGAGTCCCTGTGTGACGTTTTGTACTTAAAGCCACCATATGTTGAGCTGTGGTTGAGTGGATTGGTTGTCATGGTTTTCAAGCTATCATGTGGTGATCCTGTGGTAACCATGGAGCCCCTGGCTGGTGCAAATTTCCCAGCATTCTCCCAAAGCTTTTTCTAAGACAAATGGCACGCCCAAGATCCATGTTTAAACGTCTATTTTTTTTCCCCTCACAGTCAAACCTTCCTCTTTTTTCTTCCTTAATTTCACCTCTGTCTGTCTAACGCAGCAGCGCCTTATAGATGTTCTTTCTCTTCATTTTGCTTTGGTTTTCTCACCATCCAACCCCCTCTCCCTGTTTTCTTCTTCCCCCCTCCTCGCTCTCATGTAATTTCCATCATCTGCTCTTCTCAACCTCCCCGTCTCGTTTGGTTTCTCTAGAGAATTTGCAACCAATCTGAATCCCACAAAAAATAAAACCACCCCAGAAACACATGTTTAAGAAGGAAATGTTGAAAAAGTATTGTATAGCATTAGTCTGAGGTACAATGCCGCACTCTTATTCAATAATATCAGACAGTTGTGTGAAACATCTCCATAAAAGCAAGATATGAAAAGTTGAGTGGAAGGAAAAAGTGTGGATGATCCATAAGGATTAACAGGTTTTAGTTAGCTGTAAACCATATCAAGTAAATTAACAGAAATTAACACTTGAACAATATCAATATGTGACAGGAATCTTAATAATATATCTGTATTATATTGGTCCTGCTGAATAAAACTAGCCAACTCCTTTTATATTTACATAGCAAAAAAATAAGATCACGTATTTTGCAGATAAAGCACAAATGTGATGAACCTGCCTGAATTAAAACGTCTCTGCTCCAAATGAGTATCCGTTGCAGTAAATCGGATTTGCTAAACGCGATTGCTTGAATTAGTTTCGTGGAATCAGATATTTAATCTCTGCAGAGGCGCACAAATAACTCTCAGTGTGTTAGTGTGGTGTGAGGCGCAGCAGGAAATGTGAAAACCTTGAGTCTATATAGTCACACGCTCAACATTGTGATCGTTTGAAAAACTCCACTGAAGGTTACGAATAAGTTCTCAGTAGTGAGTATATTCGATTTTTCTCCTGAGATCGCGCAGATATGGTTAGGTATTGAAAGATGAATTTCCGTCAAACTTACATCCCTCCCCGTTTTTGAAATCCTGACTCATTTTGCAGACGGCTTCCCTCCTCCTGTTGGTCCAGCTGTGACTTCCACATCGCCATCAGGGAACTCTGCCAGGCCGTGACAGTGACACGCTTTAACCCAAAATAGCTGCTTTAGCAGCAATGAGGCCTGGCCACCCTTAAAGCTGCTTAGTGGGGCAAAACTCCGGCTGAGTCCCTTAAAGCTGCACTAATCAGAGCTGTTAGAAGAGGAACAGTCAAATATATTTCGTATTGGATTACGAGCACATCCCAAAGCTGTCGATGCAAAGATTATTCTCCAAAAATTGTACACAATTGTAAGCGCGGCACCACATCGACGTATTTTTACTCGAGACGTCCAAGAAATTACTCAAGTAAGAGTAAAAAAGTATTTGGTAAAAAGGCGACTCGAGATCAAAACAAATGACATCATCAGATGAAACGAAATGAAAACCTATGTTGAATTTTTTGGAATTTTAAAGACCAAAATGAAAATGATTCATACAACATAATTACAAAAATAACAAAATCAAACATTTTTCCAAATCAAGTTCTTTCAATATGAAACTAACAAAAATTACAGATGTGTGTGTCTGGTGAATCTTTGGCTAAAACAAGCTTGTTTGTCATTCAGTGAAGTTACTCACAGAGTGTAGAGTATCCAGAAATTTTTACTCAAGTAACACTAGCTATTCTTCATAATAAAATCACTTAAGTGAAAGTAAAAGGTACTGCAGTAAAATACTTCTACAAGCACAGTTTGTCAAAAAAATTACTCAACCAAAAGTAACTAGTCACAACCCAAATCTAGATTTTTGATCAATGCTAACAAAAATATTTTTTTCCAATCAGTAAATTAATCAAAGCTGACAACTTTAACCATTTTCAATCTATAAACACATTCACCATTGTGTACCAAAGTTTTTTTTTTTTTTAAGTTTCATGAAAATCACATAAATGTTGAAATTCCCTCATTTTCTGTTGGATTCATAATTAGCATCAATCAGTCATCAATCACTCTGCCAGACCTCAAAGAAAATCATAAACCGGTACCGGTCTGATGAGTGCATCTCTAGATAAAACCACCGGGTTTTTTTTTTTTGTTTGTTTTTATTCCCCATTTCATCACAAAGCATGACATCTCAGCAACACCTGAGCGCAAAGGCACAATTACATCCCGACAAGACAAAGGGAGGAGAAGCTGTTGCTGATCTGAGCATGCGTGTTCAGCAGCCCTGCGAGCATGACGGCAGTCGTCGGACGCAACAAGCCGCCCTGAACACTTCCAGCTTCAATTGGAGAGAAAGACTGACAAAAGAAGAGAGAGAGAGAGGACAAAAGAGCCTCACAGGCTCCCAAAAAAACGGAGGACTGCACGTCCATTAATGGCAAATCTAACCCAATCACAGCACTATCTGCTTCTCTGTTGTGAACTTGGTCAGCTCCCTCACAGGCGATCAATGGGCCCCCTGGTTCTTCCAGGGCCCTGACACTTTTCTGCACAGCTAGCTTATACATAAGAGCATCCAGCCCCATCCCCCTGCAACGCCAGTCAGGCACTCACAGCAGCACTCATCATACACAGACCTGCCTTATATGCTGCAGCAGCAGCTGGAGGATCTACTGAAAAAAAACAAAAAAACAATCATGTGGCATTAACTAAATTCTGCATGGAAATGAAAACGGAGCGGCAGCGACAAAAGTCAAAAGGAGGGGAGCATGCAGAGGATTTATCGTTAATAACTGACAGATTTCTCATTCACAGAAAATCAACGTCTTGCGGTTTGGAAGCCTACCTGACTTTGAACTCGGCGAGCTGTGGCTGCACGCCGGGTTCAGCGCAGTAGATCTGGGGGAAGTAAAATCGATGCGACTGAAGGTTGATGTCCATGGCGAAGGATGCAGATAAAGTCCTGTTATGTGCACAACAATCAAAAATAAAAAAAGGAGAAAAGAAAAGTCCGGTCTCAGGTGTTCTCTTCTTTGTCTGTCCTGAAATCAGTCGCTGACACTCCCACTGAAGGTCGGGAACATTCCAGTCACCTTCTCTGTGAACGGCCGCAGAGGTTGGAGAGTGCTACCGCCAGAAAGGCAACCCCTTCCTCTTCATCTCCTCCGTGCACTGAACACGCAGTCACCTCTGCTGTCTGCCACTGAATAGGCACACTAACCTATTTCCCCACTAGTAGCTACTGTACACTCAGCAGCTGTGAGCGCAAGAACAAAGATAGCTCCTCTACAAGAGGCTGTCTCCCGAAGAATCGAGAGGCAAAACGTCGGATTCCAGTCACCGAGTCATCCTTTAGAGGGTAAAGATGCAACCGTAGGAGGAGACAGGAGGAGGGGGGAAAAAAAGCTGAATTATGGATGAAAGAATTGCCTGAAATAGGAAGGCACTCCTCAGCCACATACAGAAGACTGGATAGGGAATGAGAGTCCTTTGGATTTTTTTACGCTTCATAGGCAGTAGAAAGAGGAGGGTGTAGAGGGAGGGGAATATGTGGAAGAGATGGAGACCGAGAGAGAGATTCCCGGTGTTGTGAGGCGTTGCCCTCACTCTGTCTCTCCCCTCTCTGTCTCATTGGATTACCTCCTCCCTTTCTGTGCCCCCTCCCCTCCTCCCATCCCTTCCCCTCCCAGCTGTGACAAGAGGGGGAGAGGGGCTACCAGCCCCGGAGGCTGCTGGCCCCTGATTGGCCGGGGCGTGGATGCGTAAGCCCGGACGGAGAGAAGGAGCAGGGGCGAACAGGACGAGCAACAGATTTTAATTCATCTGATGGGCCCTCGTCACTTCCTCGTGTATGATTTGACGTGGTGTGCCAGGCTGGGGTGAAAAACACACACACACACACACACACACACACACACACACACACACACACGTTCGCATGGCTATATTTGTGGGGACTTTCCATCGACTTCCATTCATTTCTACAGCCTAAACCTTACTCCTACCCTTATCCTAACCCTATCCATTACATACCTAACACTAACCCTAACCAAACCTCAATTCACACCTTAGTCCTAAATCTGACCCCTCACCCAAAAACAGCATTTCCCCTTGTGAGCACCAGGCTTCGGTCCCCACAAGGAGCAGTGGGTCCCCACAACGTAGTGTGGGGAAAATGGTCCCCACAAGGTATTACAAACAAACACACACCTAAACACACACACACAGTCACAGACCAGCATGTATGTACACACACTGATCCAGCAGCTTATGCTTGAGGTTCATTAACCTAAAGTGACGCAGGTGGAAAGGGAAAACTAAACGCGTCCATCTGCTCTGCATATATTAAGTGTAAACAATCAAAATCATGTCGGATATCACTTATATTAATACTAAGATACATTAAATTAATCGATAAGAGCTTAAAAAAAAAGAGGAACAACGCTTACAATATTCTGTTGCGTCTTTCCGGATGAATTCTCTAATGTCCTTGACAGGTTCAACAATAAAAGCAGTTTACCAACAAATCCCTCCCGTATTAACTGTACAGCCCAGAAAGTAGACCCAGCTGAGGTTTGTTTCACATCACCAACATGTGTCCCACTCCGTTCAGCCGGAAGGAGTTTCCATCGATGGCGTGGAATTGCTGGATGACACGTTTTGTGTTGTAATCGATGTGCAGCAGACAGCACAGTTTAATACTATGCCACCGCCGACCCCCACAGCGGTGTCTTAAATTTTCATTTATGTTGGAAATCCTGAGCGCATCAACCAGTCTTGGATTTTTTTATTTTTTTATTTACATAAACGTAATTGCAAATGCCTGAATGCCAAGAGTTTTGCTGTGAATGAAGTTATTATAGGGCAAGTTCAGAAATTACAAAGCAAGGTCATTTGCTTCGAAAAGTCATTACGATTTGTGTTGGGGGGCTTTTTAACTCAAAATTGTCACACAAAAAAAGAAAAACATTAAAACATTTAACCTTTTAGTTAAATTTTTTGATTTTCCCCCTCCCCCCAATCAAAGGTTCCCACCGGAACTTTTGTGTTCACGTTTCTTGTACGCCAGTGAATGTGACGCACAAGTGACATCCAATGGATGACAAAAGCCGCTTTTTTTCTCTTCATTAATTTTTGCTTCAAAAACTGATCTGATGATACGCTGGAAAACACTATTATGTTTGAATTGTGGTAAAAGGAGTTAGCCTGTCAGCGAAGCTACTACCTGAAACAGAATCTCACTGCTAGCCATGTAGCCGCAGCACAGACGTCCAACGCTAAAGTCAGCGTCCACAGTCCACATTTCTAAAAAAGTATCAAATAAGTTACATGAATAATCTGCAACACTTGAATTAAAACAAAAATCTTGAGCTCATGTCTCAATTCAATAATTTAACAGCAAATGCTAAATTAGCATTACCTGCTAATTTAGCAATTCAGTTTCACACATCCTGGATGCTGAGGTGAGTGGAGCGTTTTTATAGTGCAGCGAGAGATGATAGCTACAGTCATAAGTGGATTGTTGTTGTGATATTTGTGTTTCAACTGTGTGGGTTTTGAAGCAAACGTGTGGGGTATTGATGGTGTGTGTTGAGTTTTCAAATTCTCCAAAACAAATACAGCAGCCTACTTTAGTTTGGAATCAAATTATTTATGCTTCAGCGTCCAAAACACACAGCAAGGCGACGCTGTGGTGTTATTTTTTGCTTTTTCCCATGGCTTGTCTTCCTACGGTATTGAAGAAAATGAGATGAAGTCGTTATGCTGAAGCCATTTGGTTAAAATGATATCATAAGTATAAGCTGTGAAGAATATATTTTATGTGTGAATTATTTGGGTTTGCCTCCTCTGTTAATGTAAGAAAAAAAATTGTATCAATACTAATGCAATTCTAATTGTGAAGCAATTTGTTGGACTTGATTGCTGAGATAATGGAAATTCATAAAACTCATGAGAAATACTCTTAAAATCCACAAGTTGTTGAGTATTTTCCATACTCACCAAGCAAATTAAATGAATTCTGTTGTAAGAGTTTAAATGCTCCAGGCCTTTTTCTATCCCGATCACATGTGACACTTTTTGAGCAGTAAACAAACTCACCAAAAAGCCCACTACCCATTTACAAGGCATCCAATTAAGGTAGCAGAAACTCACTCTGGATAGAGGTAACTTCCTCTTCAATCACACAAACTGAACCATTTCTGGCCTTTTTTAGGTTTTTGCCAACAGGGTCGATGCTCTTCAAAATACGATGCTCTCCTGATGGTTCTGTTTCTCCATCGTGTTGACCTCTGGTTTAAGCCATACTACATGTGCATAGATCGCCAGTCACAAATGTATTATACAACAGGGTAACCAGAAAGGCAAAAAATACTGTTTTCTTATCCTTTGAAAGACCAGAATAGCACAAAAAAACCAAAAATACAGAGAATAAATTTGAAATTGCTGAAACTTTAATAGCAGCACTTCACCTCTATTTATCTTATAAAATGACCCAACTGTTACAACAGCACACACTTTAAAATCATATGGGCCAGTAAATCATTTTACTTCTTTTCCTCATAAAGCATTCTATATCATATCACAGCCTATGTCTAAGAAGCAGAAAAGCTTCACAGGAAGTTGAGGAAGTGGATGTAAAACGTACTGTTGGCAGACAGAAGAGCAAGCATGTCTGATTTATTATTATTTAAACGTGACGATTAAAACAAACCAAAAAAAAAGTGCAGCTTTGGAAGGACAGATCAGGAGACGGTGTAGCGCCTCAGCGAGGAGGAAGTGAGTCGCGTGGAGAGAAGAAGTGGGGAGGGAGGGTGAGACCAGAAAAATGGAGAAGCAGATGAAGGTAGAAGGGACGTCCGGCTCAACCCGAGCGCGCCCATCCCCCACCGCACACTGTCAGGTCAGAGCCAGCAGCAGCAGCAGGCTGGGGTCTAATATTAAACTGCACAACTCTGATGGAGTGAGTAAACACAACCCTCTGAGTGAGCATGTGTGCACTGCAGCCAGCGACTCTAACCTGCCTATTAGCGCGTGGCAGGGGGGCGGATGGCCTTCTGTCTGACACACAGCGTGGGTGGGATGGTTCCCCACACGAGCAGAACGTGATCGACCTTCAGGTGAATGAATGGATGAATCATAACGAGGTTATGATGCTGCAAAGTAAACAAGTTTTGTATATTAAGACAAATGAAATGGTGTGCAAGACCCTGAAAGGAGATATCTCAGGGTCTGTTAAATGGATTATATGTTTTTTGGGGGGGGGTTTCCCAAAATTGTTAGCCCCAAAAATGATAGACCTTTTCATTGAGCGCCAGCTGCAGTTGTGCGATGAAACTTTTAACTTGCTAAGAGCTTGTAAAACTAATTCAACCTGAAATTTTTCTCCTAGTTTACACATTAACTAGGAGGAGTCAGTTGAGAACGAATCATGCAAAGAAGCCATAGGAATCAATTTAGTCTTGAGAAAATAAAAGAAGTTATTGCTCACAAAGCAGGAGAAGGACATACATAACGACAGCATTTTCAAGTGTCGCAAATTGGAGTATCGACAAGAAATCGGAAGAGCCTTGCAGAGGTAGGAAGATTTGTCTCTCGAGAGTCCAGAATAACTGCCGACGCTTCTCCAAGCTGGAAATTAAAATATCAATAGACTCTTAATTTCTATCGAGACCGCAGAGATTTGACTCCTCCTTCAAGTCAGACTGAAGGATAGCAACAACAGCCTGGAGAGAGATTATGCAAACTGGAAGAATGTCCTTATGAGACCGACTGAAACGTTGCTCGTGTTTTGAAGGAAAAAATACAAATCTGCAGAACATTGTCTTCCTTGTGAAACACGGTGGTGGTTCCTGTGAGGCTGGACTTTTGATCATTAAAAAAACAAGCAGATTTTATAGCTTTTCATAAAAGAGCAGGTTGGTGTGTGTAGCTTTTTCTTTCTCTTAATAAATGAAATTCTCAATTGGAAAACTCCTCACTTAATTTACTCAGTCGATTTTTGAATGACATTCAAATAAACGTGATGATCTGAAATGGAAGAAATCTGTAGAGGGGCTAATCCTAAACATTGTATTTCACATCTCTAGATGTTGTAGCTGATTTGATCAAATATTCTTAACTACCTCCAGCTGCTCTCAATGGAATAGACAAGAACTGGTTAACACGGTTAACCAGCAGAACAGAAGCATCTTCTAACCCCAGGCTGTGACTGGGCGACCTTTAGGCTCTAAATTAAATTCCCAATAAACACAAAATATGAATTAAACGACTGGATGCTTTTTCAGGTTCCATGCAATTCGACATGACGTAATCTGCCTTTCATCCCTTCATCTCCGTGAATCCACCCGTAAGCAAAGTGATGAGGAGGAAGAGGCGGATTAAATGATGATGAGAGACGATCTCTGACAATTTCTGTCACATGCACACTCTTCACGTCGCGCCTCGGGACTGAACGCGAGTGCGAGCGAATATAAACTCTATGTGACTCAGATGAGATGTGTGTTTTTTAATAATTACACCACACACCAACAGGGGGAGAATCAGAGAGGGGAGATTGCTGCAAAGGAGGTGGGAAAGCTTTCCCTCTCATTCACAAAGATTTGATTATCCCTCTTCGAACATCACAACACACACACACACACACACACACACACACACACATTTGTGTTGATCAGCCTGCCTCTGGATGCCTCAGCATGCCTAATTATGACTCATAAACTAGGCTGCTATCAGCCAAAATGAGCCGTTTTCATCCAAACAGAGGGCAGACACGTGTACACACACACACACACACACACACACACCTGCCGCCGGATGCAGGGTAATGTGAAGCATCCTTCTCTATTTTTGGGTATGCCAGGCTGATTTCAGACAAATGTAGCTGATGTTCCTCACAGGTGTGTTGTAGCTTCAGATTCATGCCCAGACATCACAGAGAAAGCACAGAAAAAGAACATCTAACACAGTTTGGCCTGATTATCTTTCACAAACAGTTCTTTATGAACAGTAAAACTAAAAGTGTTTAAAGTTTTAAATGTTTTAAGTGTTTTTAAAATGTCTAAGAGTGCTGTGTGAGAGATGGAGATGATAATTTTCCTGAGGGATCTATCTACACAGCTAGCTAACTTGATAGGTAGCTACGTTCTAGCTAGCTAGCTAGAAGCTAGCTATTGATCTATCTAAATTAAATTAACATTTTGTGAGATATGGTGAATATCAATACAAACAGCATTATCTCCTGCAATTATTGTTCACATTTTGATTCTATTGGTATTTTATGTGATAAACACTAAGTAGAACATAATGCTGTTTGTTCATTAACGGTCAAACGTCTGAGGGATGTTGATCTCACCGGATTTTATTCATGGATATCATGGGGAGGACAGGATACAAGTGAGTGTCACACTTTTCATATTATTATTTTTGCTTAATCCCCACCAAATAATTTTCCATTCTCTTCCCAGTCCTCCTACTGCAATAACTTCTATTTACAGCCGCTCATCTCCAGCCCAGATCCCGTCAGCAGCGTCTTTAACCCGCCTGGTAGAAACATTAAGGAGAAGCAGAGCGAACAGTCAGCAGGTGGTACCGGGTGGTACCGGGACTTTGAGCTGCGTTGCGACTTGACGTGACAGTCGGAGTACCGTGTCTTACATCATGATATTTGATATATCGGTGGGACCGACTCAGACTGCCTGTAGAACGGGGCATTTAGCAGCCTGATTAACGTCAGAAGGTTTCTCTGCTGAAGTGTTTCTGTGTTTAGGGGAGAAGGCAGGTTTTTTCCTGCTATTGTGATGACAATTACAAAAATAAATAGACCTACGTTTTTATTCACAAACCAGTGTAGAAAAAATATTCTTGCCCATAATTTGATAGAGGGCAAAGATCCGCCCCCCTCGTCCTCACCATGGACCCCGTGTCTAAACAACATGGAGGCTCTGAGAGTCTGAGGGCAGCCAAACTAGTTTATTTTAGCTAAATTATTATATCTAGCTAAATATTATTGCTGAGCGGCGCAAGCAGGCCTCCTGACATACAAATAAAAATAAATAAATAAAAAAATTGAAAATAAAATGTTGAAAAAAAAACTTAAAAAGGGCACTAGGGGCATCAAGGATAAAAGGGGCAGTGGCTCAAGCCCCCTTCACCTCTCCACCCCCTCTGCATGTGCCTGTGTTTATGAGGATGTACAGATGTTGTCCAAGTATGCCATTCGAAGTCTCCATTTGGTGTCTCCAAATGGCACACTTGGACAACACCTGATATACAAACTTCAAATGACTACCTCCTCAGTGCTTCAACATACAGTCATCAATGAGGCTCTAATGAAAGATAATGACCAGAGGAATCCTCTGGTAGATACATTACTGTTAGAGGAAATGACTTAGAATTATATAAATAAAATAGCATATCTGGAGGGGTGTTAGTGTACAGTCAAACCTCCTCCCCCTTCTTGCAATACACTGTCCGTCTGCCCAGTGGTGCGACTGCACATTATTCTGGTGGATGCAAAAACAAATCGGCGCGCCCCCCCTCCAGACAGGGTTTTGGCGCCCCCTCTGGTGCTGCGCCCCTATGCGTTGCATGCGCTGCATTCCCACTTTTTGCTCCACTGCGTCTGCCCCCCCACACAACAGCATGCTAAGGAGGCCGGTCCTGACTCGGAGGCAGGTCCAGACTCTGGGGCAGGTCCTGACTCGGAGGCAAGTTTGTAAGTGCAACATGACCAAATGTGAAATAAGATAAGGTTTAGGAATATTCCCAAGGCACAGTATTTGTAGCATTTATAATGACTGTGATGTGCTTAGTGTTTTCTGGTCCAGTAGAACTGGTCCTGTTAAGTTTGAGTCAGTTAGTCTGATGGGGTGGGATGACGACTGGGAGGCGCTTGCCCTCTAATTACCCCCTGTTTCTACCAAACACCTCTTTGTTTACACCCTAAGGAGAGTCAAATCCAGGCAGTCCTGCTAGCTGTGAACATTTCACTAAAGTACCAGAACCATGCCTGTTTTTGTGCTCAGCTCTTTTATGCTTTTCAGTGTAGTTTATGCCTCCGACCCTGCGGATCCAGTTCTGCTCGGACCTCCTACCATCGGGTTCAGCTCTTCAGTCTGCTCGGTTTGTAAGCCTATCCCCAGCACACTGTCTCTGTGCCACGGCATCGGCTACCGGCATATGTGGATCCCCAACCTGCTCGGCCACGACTCCCTGAAAGAGACCCAGCAGCAGTCGGCCGCCCGGCTACTTCACTGGTATTTGTGCATCTCTACAGAGCGCAGGCCGGGCTGTCTTTCAGAACAGGTCCGATATCAATTCAGCAAACACTTACCAATTATGGTCGCTGGGCAGTAGGTCACACACACACACACAGATACCACCAACTGCTTCCGTCGATACGCATCAAGCACCACCAATGAAACCGGCTCAATACATTTCACACTTTGCTTTTAGTTTCATGAAACCGTCCAGAATGAAACCAGTTGGGGGCATCGACAATGAGAGGAGGCCGCCGCGGGGGAAGCTCGGCTAAATAAAACTGAACGAGGTTTTTTATCTTGGTTATTTAAAAAAGAAACAGACCTGAAACACTTTTTTGATATATACTAATTTGTGAAAGACAAAGCACGCGATAAGGTATAAAGTCAGAGTCGTATTAAGTAACAAAACACTGTATAATGCTGACTTATACACCGAAAAAAGGCCTAGCACCTCAAACTAACAGCTCCTTGTGTTCAGCTCGAACTGAACAGGATTTCAGATGACCCACATGAAGCTGTGGTTTGTTTGAAGGCGCAGTCGCTGTTGCCACCTAGAGAACACCTGCATGTAGTACAGACTGCCATAAACCACAGCGGCCTGCTGCATGGAGAAACACTTAGCAATTTGTTGATGGGTTTTATCAATGCATTCTGCCACAACCGGCCCCTTTTGAGAATATTCAAATTGAAAATGAGTTTGACACCCCTGGTACAGGCGACGGATGGATGGATGAATTATTTTCTTTTCACTTCCTACTTATGAGTTTTCTAAAATGTGAGAAAATTCAAGAGGTTTGGATATTTCTCACGAGGAATATGATACTTTATCCATGACCTTTAGCCTTCAGAGTTTAGGCTCGGGACAAGAATTCAGAAATACGCCTTTGCACGACTAAACACCAATTAAACAGTTCCTTCCTAATTATTCCACACCTCATGGCGGCGACTCCTTCGCAGCTAAGCTCTTCAGCCCCACCCAACGTCCGTGCAGCAGCACTGCAGCTGATTGGGTGGAGAATTTGGCTTCCAGTTATATTCCAGCTGATAGGTTCTCATTGGCAACCAGTAAACCCAGCGCTTGCATCCCAGAGACAGAGGTGTCTCCGTGCACGGAGGAGTTTACTCCGAGCTGATTGGCTGCCAGCCTGGGAGGTGTGTAAGGAGTCCATGCATGCGCACATGATTTTTTTTTTTTTTTCTGGTTGATCAGAAGTGCTGGCGACTGCTTCTGCAAAGCTATAAAATGAAAATGGGCGTGCATGTAAGCAATCCCAGAGCAATCTGCACGTGCTGTCTGATTTTCACGATACTAATTGGTTTCTGTGTGCAGACAGCCTCCATGTGACACACAATAACAGCTGATCTAATAAAAATAATAGTAATATTTAAGAAGAAAAATAATCTCCAGCTTGTTGCTATTTTCTGTTGGCTAAAAGGTCGACGTGCTGATCAATAAATTCCGGTGATGCACCTGTGGCGATGCGGAGACAGGCCTCCGAATAAACCGCACATATATTTCCGCACAGATTTCATCTGATTTATGTTGCGAAACAATCCAAACAATATTTGATGTCTGTGCAGCTGAATTGTGTAACTCCTTACCTCATCTTCCGCCGCTGTCCGACTGAATTACGTTCCTCTGTTTCAAGTTCTTTGAGTCTTTATTTTTGCCTCTAAAAATAATAAATAGTAGTAATAATGATGAAATACGATCCGGATCCAACAACTGCCGCACGTCTGGTTGTTTTGAACAGAAGCCGAGAAGAGGAGCGCAGTGTGTGCACAGATGTTGGAGGATGTCAGGGTGTGGGGAGGGGGGGAAGCGGCTCTGCGCGGATCTCCACGGGTTTTTTCCTAGAAATGACGGCTCATGGCGCGGGCGTGTGTCAGGAGGCTGCTCGGTCGGTGGGAGCCATTTCTCAGAGGGAGGCGCGCCGCTTTCCCAGAGACAAGAAGCCGGGCGGTGTGGCTGACAGCGGCTTCTGAGGTGCCATCTTTCCCTGCCTCCGACCGCTGGGAGGGAGGCTGGATGGAGAGGGGAGGGTGAGGGTGTGGTGAAGTGGTGTTGTTGGTGGTGGTGGTGGTGGGGGGGCAAAAGGAGCTCAGCGTCTGAAATATTCATGGCAGGGTGGGTTTGTGTTGCACGGAAGCGCCCTCTCTCCGCCGACGGAGGAACTGCATGACAGCTGTGTTGCCGCCAATAGGTGGTAGAGGGGGCATGCTAGTTCTCCTCGGCTAGATAATCATATTATAAAAATATCAATTTCAATATATTTAATATAATGAATTGTTTCAGCATTTATTTATTTATTTTAAATAGAAAAATATTTTTACATGTAATGCTGTCATATCCTGCCAGTGCATTAGGCTGGCAGTCGCCTTTGTGGAAACAAAAGTTAATGCTTTTACGTTTTTTTTTTTTTTTATTTGTTGTTGTTGTGAATCATGCGTCTGTTTTTGTATGTCTATGTGGACCATGAGTCTGTTGAATCAATCAATCATATTTATTAAATATTTTTTTGATTTTTATCTCTACTGCAGATCAGGATTTGTTCTCATTTTCTTTCTCTTCTTCCCATCTTTCTTTCGAACTTGATGTACTTCAAGGATGAATTATAAACTTCTTACTAAAGCCAACGCAGGACAGGTTTACTCTTCATATGTCTGTTTGAAAAAGTGTCATTTTCCACTTTTACTAAAAGATTTTAATTTTCTGTTGGTGGGAAACTCCTTCTCCTTTATTTGTCCTTTGTTTTCATTTGGCTGAGCATACGTCACTTTGCACAACTTCCAAAGGACATATTGGCTTGTTCAGCCGGCTATTGCACTGAACAGTCCTGCTTTAAAAGTAATCAGATATGCATCGAGCAGGCCTTTCTTTTCTGTTTAAGAAGTCGAGTCATTTTGACACATTTCATCAGGCTCTCTAAGAGACACCTCACACAGAGATCAACACTTTTTATTGTCTTTTCTGAGTAAGAACAGACATTTTGAGGTGGAAACTAACATCAAACACGCAAAAAAAAAAAAAAGACATTGGCGCACACAGATAATCCAGTTGTCTTGACAATAAGTTATTTCCTCGTGTACGTCACAGAGTGCTCTCATAGAGGAGGCAGAAGTTCAGAAAAACGATGCACAGATCAAAGCACATGACCAGTGAAGCTATCGCTAGGATGTGGTATGCAGGAAAACTAAAGGCAGAAAAATGTTCAAAAGAAGTAAACATAAATCACAATACTTGATGTAGTCAGATGGGATAGTTACAGGTAAGTGGTTTGGTGAGCCTCTTTAGGAGTTTTATGAATTCAGTTGCAGGGAGATTGCCATAAAATTAGTGGCAGATTTTGAAAACTGAAGTCTCTAACCAGCGTGAACTTCTTTCAAGACGAGTTAGGAGTGTCTGTCTGCGTCAGTAGCAAATCTGAAAGTACTGGCTGGGCGACTTGACCGGGCTGATGTAGCTGGACATTTCCTGCGCTGAGCTCTGGCCCGTTACGGTTTTCTGGAGGTTCAAGGTGAAGGACGGGGTTGACTTCTTCTTCAGCGGCTGGCCGCCCCTCTTGGTCAGCGGGGGCCCGGGGCCGGCCACGGGCCCCTTGTAGGCGGGCATCGCGGACGCCGACTTGGCCTCCTCAGAAGACCCAGTCTTTCTTGCGAGGGGGCTCAGATAGATCTGCATAGTCACTAAGTGAAGTGGTGAAATGTGGCGAGGAGGCCCAGAGAACGGACAGAGGTTTGAGATGAAAAAGAAGGAGTGCCAGGGGATGAAAGAGAGAAAATGGGGAAGAAGAGAGACAGAAATGGATGCAAGAAATGGGGTGATGGTGCACACAGTTATGGTATGATGTGAGCAAAAAAATGGAAAAACAAAAAGAAAAGCTCACACACAGTTCTGTTGACTACGACGCTTTCTTCTAAGCTAAAGTCTTTTTGCTCCAAGAGACAAAGCCTACCTTTGCAATGTGTCACCCGCCTTGTTCCTGCACCAAAACACCACAGAAAACAGAAACATCGTTAATTCTGTGACATGTCTTTTGAGCCAATTCTTCTTCTATTTGTCCATCGGCGCTGTCATTTTATTGGTATTTCTTCTTTCCTGATCAAATAGTCAAAAGCACACAGGAGTGTTTCCTTACCCACGCTCACAGCAGGCTCACTGGATTTGTTGCTTCTGGTGTGTTGACATAGAAAAACAAGGAATAGAAGAGAGAATTAGTGAAAAGAACTGGGAATACCAGAAAATAAACTGATTAAAGATTGTCTCATAAACACGTATGTTATAGAAAGAGACAACAAGAACAAATTTAAGAAGAGGGAAGAAAATGGTATGCAGAAAACGATGCAAGGTTTCCTAAATTGTTTTTTCAGGAAACAATGAATCCTTTTCCTCCCTTTTCACAACTGAACGCTACTTTGACTTGATCTAAAATCCTAACAATATGCACTGAAGTTTCTGGGTGCAACCTGGCAAAGAATAGGAAAGTTTAAGTAGTACACACGCTTTTGCAAAGACATATTTGGCTGCAACTCAAATTACACGGCCTCATAACGACTGGAACTCTCTTACTCTTCAGGAACTTTCTTGCAGACCGAGGCTGCGGACGCGGGTCGCGGCTTGGTGATCTTACACGGACTGTCCTTCGCACTGCCTGGAGGGCTCTTCACACCGCTGGAGAGAACAGAAAGAAAAGTCCATCAGAAAAGAAGTGACGTGAAATCCCAAGAAGAAGGGATGAAATCAATTTGTGGCTGCTAATACGTTTTTTTCCTCTCTCTTTTTTTTTCTTCCATCGTAATTAGACACTGAAAGCCTTAATTGAGTGGAGATTTACCTCTCTCTGTGTAATTATTCCAGAACAGCACAGATACAGCGACAGCAGATTAAGGTACCGCGGAGAGAGGCCATCAGGCTTTTCTGACTAACACTATCTAATGTCAGTATCGCTTGAAAGGTAATTGAGAGGAAGAGGTTGCTGCTTGGAATTAAAGGCCAGTGTAGGGGATAATCACCGAGCCTCCGTGTGCGGTGTCTCTGAGATAATGAAGGGTGTCTGCTGATTGCACCTTCCTTAATGAAGAACGAAGCCTCACTCTGATTGGGGTGCTTTCGAATCAGTGATGTATGTTGCAGCTTCCTCTCTCTGCTCTAATTGTGTTCATCATCTGCATCATGCCGCTCTGAAGGAGAGGAAACGAGCGGCTTTACCTCAGAGGTGGCGGCGCGGGGCTGTAATTCCTCGCCGTGGCGCTGGAGGGCACTGTGGAGCTCTTTTTGAGGGAAGTGGAGCTGGAAGTCGACATGGAGGTTCTGGGGGGCAAAGCCAGGGAGACGGGCCTGGCTGCGGAGACACGGACACACAATTATTCATCACAGGTTATCAGTGAGGAATAATTATTCACTTTTCGATTTCAAATTAAAAGTAAATAATCTGCAGGTAAGAATAACATGTAAAAACAGAAATTTAGATGAGACCTCAAGGGCAAAGGTACAACATAAGAAAAATGATACAGTACACTTCTTAAAAATGAGTGATGAAATGAAATCTGCAACTGAAAAAAATGTTACAACATGTCCATGTGTATTTTGTGCATAAAAAAAGAACAAGAAATTACAAAAAAAAAAAAAAAAAAAAAGTGAAAAAACACCTCTAGTGTGTCATATTTCAAAAATGATGCCTGGATAAGTTTGGCAAACATTTACAAGTCGATTGATTTAAATGTGAATTAGTTTCAGTGTTCAACTTTCCCCAATAAGTTACAATCATTACTATTGATTATCAGTGTTTATTGCAGCAGCAGCATAGAAAAAGATTGTTTTAGAGAAACAATAGAACTTTGCTCAAACTTTAATACTATTTTTTTTACCATGATCTAGTTACAAATACAGACAAAAGTACACATTTTTGCCTCAACATGTATAAACGTCAGCACTTTCGGCACTGCACAGGAGGTAAAGAGATGATGTGTCATATTGAATGGTATGTAGGTTTAAACATTGGTCCTGAACTGTTCCATTGTTTTGGATGAGCAGAGCAATTTGGGGCTTTTATGGAGAGTGGGTCTTAAGCGGTTCAGTCCCACAACAGTTTGTCAATTTCTGACAACCTTTAAAGCCTTCATCTTAAAGACCAAATACACGTCTCTGCTCACCTTTGGCGCCCGGTGTTTTCCTTCCTGCAGCGGCAGCGGCAGCTGCCTGGTGCTCTTCAGAAATGTTGAGCCTCTTGAGGACGTCAGCCAGCGCCAACTTCAGCAGCTGGATCTCATCCTCCTGCATCTGCATCCTCTGCTCCAGGTAGGTGAGCCGGTCGGCCACGTCTAGGCCGCTGGTTGCCGAGCTGCGGTCGTCTGAGGGGGACCAACGGAAATCAGGAAGATGAACGCAAGATTGCACGCCCAGAGAGTGTGCAATCTTTAAACTGACTGAATGAGATTCACGCATTTTCTATCATTTGTTATGTCTCACATAGCAGGACAAGAGAGCGACCGCATTAGAAAGAACATTTGAAAGCATGCAAAATGTTTGTTTAACCAAAATAAAAATCAAACTTGCAGAATTTATCCTGGAGACTTTACCAAATTACTTTGCCAAAAAAAGATCCATAAGAAAAAAGGTTCAAGGCGTAAAATCAATTAGTTCAAAATGGTTGTTTGACTAAAATCTGGACAATGATGTCACAAAACTTTTGTACTGTACAGCTCTTCAACGCTGTCAACACTCAGCAGCACGGAAGCCACAATAGCATCAAGCATCAAGCAAAATCTCTTTCCGTCGCCATCATTTTTTTGCTACAAATTCCTGCTCAGGTCAGAATCGGATACCATATGAGCTGCTGGATGCCGATGAGAAGCTTGGGTATCTCTGCTGACCGCTGGCTCTGTCCTCAACCAGCCCAGATGTCCTCCTCCTCTTCTTCTCCTCTCTTGAACAAACCCTCTCAGTCCTCTGCACTCCTCTGCCACCCATCAGGCTTCCCTGTTGTGCCTCCATCTTATCGTTTTACCCTCTAAGGTCTCATCTCTCTCACTCCAGTCATGTGGCATTCACAGATTGCTGCTTGTACGGTTTTCAGGTTCCAGCATCCGACTTTCGCTACAGCTAAAAGGAGGGAACCGCCGTCCCGGTGCCTGGCTTACTCTAGGACTCGATGGTGATTTGGTGAGGCTTTAAGCCTCCAGCTCAGGATGTGTGTCTATGAAGGTGGGGGTTGGTAATGCTTAAAAACTAAGAAGTCATCCAATTCGACCTGAATTGTCCCTGCCCATGAGTACACAGATTTGCATGAGTCTGATTGTGTGTGGTTGTGTGTGTGTGTGTGTGTGTGTATGGGAGTGGAGAGTACATTGTTAATCCCAATCCCAAAGTTAATCTCTTTGACCCCGCCCCCACAGATAATCCAATGTCACTATATGAGGGAGGGACAAAGTAGAAACATCAGAGCTGGACCTGAAGCTAAATTGAGGGATGTAAACAACTTGAGATTTCACGTCACAAAGGTTTTTGGAACATTGCATGGTCATGAAGGGGAGCAACATAAACATTTAGAGCATGTTCTCATTGATTTGGGTGAATAATTAAAATAAAAAGGAAGCATAATTCCTTTTTCAATTTTCTGAATCAGAGCTAAGTTTTATCTACAGCTGCTAAACAGCAGTAAATCCACTTTGTCACCAAAGTTCTCAAACTTTGGAACAAAGATCACCCTGTGCTTGATTTACAAGATATTTTTCTTATTAATTATTTGCAAACTAAGTACATCTAAACTATGATGAAGAGGACAACGTGGTGATCAAACCCAAATTAACTGTATTCCAGTAGTCTGAAAGGCACTCAGGTGGGCTAATTGTCCTGTGATCACACGAACTACTACAATGGTCCCCCAGTATCCATTAGGCATAGCTGCTGACAAATAGTTAAAATTCATAAATGTCTTAATAGCTCAGACACCAAATATACCTTAATTTGCATTTATACACACAGTGGAAGCGGCGTTAGCGCAGCTGCTGAATGTAAAATCGTCAGTCTTCCATATTTCCGTACTTACGGATACAGCCAATCAGCACCAAGAAAAAACGATTGGCGCTCCTGGATTGGCTGCTTTGCAAACGCCAGCTGGTAGCATCCAGGAAGCTTTGCACCACGCAATCTCGTTCAAATATTTAAAAATATGCGCTACAAAACAGGTGCAGGCTCCAAACAGGTGAATCTGAACAGCAAATATGTGATACAGAATCATAACAATTTATGTCTCCAGTGTAAATTAATTATTATTATTATTATTATTATTATTATTATTATTAATCTGTACCGCACCTAAGAAAGTTTTATAATATCAGCTTCGTAAAACGTGGACCTTTCAGTTAATTAACTGAAAAATGTAAGCTTGTCAATATTAATGTAAAGCAGGCTTGTAGTAAGAATATTTTCTTGGTAGTTTTTGAAAAATGTTTGTATTTACCAAGGTGGTACTTGCTATAAAAAAGTTTGACATTATTAAACAGAAAGTTTTGTTTGATAAAAACTACATTATTCAGTCAGCGACGCCGTGAAGGTTGTTAGCTAAAGTAGCTATTTGATGTTTAAACGGAAAGCTAAATATTAAAACTAAAATAAATAATTGGATACATATTTCCAGTAAATGGATAAAAGTTCAGATTATTTTAAGAGCACATGCATACAACAGTAATAAAGAGACAAATGTTAATTAAATAAACATAAAGTTAGTTAAACAGCTAGCTATAAAAATCCGCTAAGATGTCAAGTTTAAAGCAAACATCTAAACTTTGATAAAGTGCTACAAGTGGATTTTTTTTAAACCAATAAATAATTTGTACATAAAAAATATTTAAAAATAACACTAGCAATAGCACAATAACACTTGAATAAAGTTGTGTGTGTATAATGGTTCATTGCTAATTGAAGAGATGTAATTACTGTATGAATAATGAGAAATATGAAGAGATAGATGTTAGATCGTATTATCCTAAATGTTAGAAGTCTTCCTATTCACCCTCTTGGTGCCTCTTTTTAGACGTAACTTTTTCCTCCTAATAACAATAATCTGCTGCATTTGAGGACTTCACGTATAATTACTAAAGCATTCAGCCAGCAGTAATCTGCCTCTCACTGTGGGCTGTGATCCTCTGCTGGCCCGTGATCTCCTGTGTCTGTTCCTGCCCTGGCCGTGACTTCATCCTCGTGCCACGTCCATACTCTCCATATGGGATTGGGATTAGAATAGCACAATAATCCTGCTGCTGTAAAAGAGAATTAGCGAACCCCGAGCTCAAACTCTGCTCTATAACTCAGCAACAAATAGCATATGGTCGGGCTTCTCGGATGCATTTCCTGCAAACGCAATGCATTTAGGAAGAGATGCATGTAAGCATTTGTAGATGTGGGTTTCCTTTAAAACTGAGACATAGTGAGTGTTTTAATCCCCATTTGCAGATGGTGTCATTTAAATGACAGAACATCTGTCTTCCCACATCAGCTCCGCACAAAAACAGACGTTGTAGGCAGCTTTGCAAAAGCATCCTTCATTTATCATTTCACTGATATGCAATTCCTGGATGTTTTAAAGTCATCACATCTGACACAATTTCTTTGGCTGGGTGTAGCACGAGACAAGACTTATCACCAACGGATTAATATGCAGAGTATGAAAATGTTAGGTATTTTATGGTTCCTGCTGATATAAATCAATATGCAGGGAACAAATAATATGATTAACCATATTCAAAGTAGAAGTGTTCAATCCTCTCTGTTGAGGACTTGAATTTCAGGAGATTTGAGCTTTTTACTTTTCACCTCTTAAAACTCACATCTCCTTGATTCCTCCTTCTTTTTTCCTTCTGAAGAATCACAACTGCAATAAACCAACATGAAAACTTCCAGCCACACACGCGTGCAACTTTTGTCAGTATGAACACATCGTTTCTTGCCCTCTTTGATGATCCTGGAAACAAACCGAAGCGACTGATCTCGCGTCCTTCCACGGAGGCGCAGAGGCAGGAACCAAACGGGTTTAATTTATCTGACGGCTCTGAACTCCCTCAAACCCTCTCAGTTTTTACCTGTCATGAAATCAGTGTCGCTGTGATAGCTCTCCTTCAGCGAAGGCGTCCTCAGCAGGACCTGGGCCGTCTCCTCCATCTGCAGGTTGTGGTCGTCAAGCTCCTCCATGCTGGCGTCCTCTTCTGCTATGATTGCCTGCATGTCCCTGACTGAGGATGCAAGATTATTTTGATCTGAACTTGCCTGGAGAGTTGATTCACCTTCCCCAGTCCAGCAGTGGTTCCCACCTCCTGCTTCCCCCCTCTCCTCAATGTCACCTAATATCCTGTAAGGAGTATGAGCACAGGGTGATGTCACTCAAAGGACAGATTAAAGACCTGCTAATCCACCTGAAGCTCAAAGGGAGGATAGGAGTGTGCAAGAGTCTTTATTTTATTAGTAGGTGGAAAATGCTGGTGGGAATGACAAAACAAACTCTCCCATCAAGAGTTCCAGCTGCAAACACACAACCGCTGTGTCAAGGAGGCGCCGAAGGGTCCTGACCTCCGTCCTGAAGAACGACATTCTTCTGACGGAAAAATGAAACGTGTCAGAGTGAGGCTGGAGAATCTGCTGTTGCATGCAAAGTTTCTGACAAGCACAAAGTCACACACTCCCCCAAAAAGAGCTTACACAAGGCCACCATCCGGCGTGGTCAGCCTGGGCCTACTGTAAGGATGACGAGATCCAGAGATTAGGGAGCAGAATTTGATTAATTACAGTCATCAGGAGGACAATAAGCCGGATGTGGTAATTAGACTAACAGGGGAAAGAAACAGTGCAAGATGAAAAGCTAGATAGGCGATTAGGTTTGCCCCCCACCCTGGTGTGAGATAGGTTTGGGGTTTTTTTGTGTCTATTTTGCAGTTTATTGGATTGATTCTTTCTCCAGCAGATGTGTCCGTTTGCTGATGCGTCAAGGCTTTTCGGTCTCCCGGAGTCAGTCGAAAGTCATAAGAACGAATGAGAAACTTTAAACAAGAAACAAACACGTTCATCTATTGAGTATAATCCAATAAAGTCTTTGCGTCCTAACAAGCTCACGTTTTCTCATCCACTGTGATGAATATCCGTTCTCCCCAGTCATCATTTCTCATCATCAGACTTCCTGTTAAGTCAGCTTGCAATCTGTGGTGACAGAAAACGGTTTCATCGGGAAATATTCTGACAGCACGAGCTTCCCATTTTGACAGAGTCAGACGATGGCTTACAGTTTTACCATTCTGCTTTCAGTCTTCATATGAAGGATTTAACAGACCACTGTGACATAGTCAAAGCTTGGGATCTTGTTTCATTAACCCTTTAAATCTCTTCGCCTGTCTGCTGTGTTCCCTGATTTTCATTATTCTGAACTAATGTTCTCTGGGAAAAATAAAAAACCCTGGGATCTTCAAAGATCTTACGTTTTTACACGATTTTTGTGAAAACCATGTCTTTGTCGACTTCACAATGACTTCTTTCTTTTAGATATACCTTCATAAATGGCAACATAAGGGCCCAGACATTTTAGTCTGAACATAGAAACGTGTGTTTGGAGCCATCTCAGGTCAAAGGGTGTGTCTAGTTGTATTATTAAGTCTAATAAATTAACTGCTCAGGCTGTTCTTCCTGCTCGAAAACTTGGAGGTCAGGAGAGAATTTAACAGCCATCTGCTGCCAATGTCTCACTACTGCCCTCATGTGGACATGATCATTGTTACAGCTGATTGGAAGGAAACTTACCCACTTCCTGTTGATATTCACTCTGTGACCTTTGGTTCCCTTTTCTGTCTTCATCCACAGTCATGTTCCGATAATTACAAAGAGCAGATTTGCTTTTTCAAATAAAAGTAAACTGAATAAACTAAAAACAGGTACTAATTGATCTGATCTGCCAAGTTGGCTGTAGGTTAAACAACAAGCAACATGCAATGATTAAAACAAAACAAAAAAAAACAAAAAAAACCGCAGAGTCACCATTTTCACAAAGGACTTAAATTTTATAAATATTCTCTCAACATTACATTAAATCAGTTGGGATGATATAGTCTTTCAAATAAAATAAAATAAAAAAATCCAAGAAATCTTCAGAGAGCATGACAAAGTGACAGTGATCTGATACACATAACTCTTTCTACTCCAAAAATATCTAAACTGTATATCCCACATTTTCCAAATATATCAAAATATATGCCAACAATAAGCATCAATACAGGCCACAGAGAAAGCTGAATCTCACAGGTTTGTCGGGTGCTTTTGTCTAATGGAGTGAACACACACACACGCACACAAGCGGACGCACGCCCAAACACACACACGCACACACATCAGCGAAGGTTACTCAGTATTTCACATCATAGTTCGCTGAAACTTCTTATTCCCGAGTGCTCGCCCAACCTTGTTGCCATGGAAATAAGGACAAAAATGTCTCCATGCAAAAAGCCTGTGGCTGATTAGGTTATTGAATGACAGCAGGCTATCTAAGTCCATGCGTTTTGCAAGGCTGGCCAGCACTTGGGAGAGGAACACATGGCTGTCCGAGCTTTCCTCGGCTGCTTTTCCAAGAAGCGCCTGCATCTGGCCGGCGAACAGATAAGGGACGTTGGTGTGACAGAATCTGTAATCTTGCTTTGCCTGACCTCTATGAGGTCAGGCAAAGACATCTTTATGATTAATGATTAAGCTAGCATTAGCTTAAATGCTAATTCTCACCTAAAAGCTAAAGCTGACTTGCTGAGTGGACCGAGTTAATGCTAGCCATCCAGCTAGCGAAAGCCAGCGTGATAATGATATCATTTATGCTAACGTTAGCATAATGTTTCCTCTATCCACCAATTGACCTGAACAAGACAGAAAAGGGCAACCGTTTTGAAATACTGTCAGCCTACATCCAATAATACTTTCCATCTTTCGCAAGTGACCTCTAACCTTTTGCACCAGGGTTTCTGGTTTCAGCTTAGGACCTCAGAGGAACTTCCTGTCCCCCGTTTGTCTCATTTTGACTTCAGCTCGTCAATGAAAGCTTAGGTGACCCTTCTCCCAAACTACACGCCTGAAGGGATAGTTCAGGATCAACGCAGAGCGGGTTTGTTGAAGGTCGTAAGATATGAACCGCTTCTAACATTTACAGAACCTCAGTTAGAAAAAGTCCCGACCTGTCCCGTTAAGGTCGGTCCGGTTTCGGGAACCAAATGGAGGTCCTCCAGAGCGAAGGTGCTTTCGGCGAAAATTGCTCAGGTCTCAATGAAGCTAACCTATGGTTACGTTTCTGCTATTAAACCTCACTAAGCTTCTAAGATTACAAATAAACAAAAAACAAAAACAAAAAAAAAACAACTGCTTTCTATCCTGAAGCACAAATACACAGGATCTACATAATTAGTCCCAAATAACTTAAAACTGACATCTTAATATATTCAATCGTTTTCTCCATTTAAATATACTTTAAATATAATTATTACAGATCTTGGAAGGGAAAAAAATAATAATTTCTACACTGTGCATTGGCTGTCTGCTTGTTTAAAGATTGCCCCGTACTTGCTGGGGTTCAGATATGTTCTCCTTATATTTCTCTTTCGTTTGGTCAAACATCGACTCTACACCGACCTGATATCTACTGAAAAAAAAAGAAAAGAAAAGCAATGCATATAACTTTGTCAAGATTTCTTAAGTTCATTCTTCAAAAATAGTAATTCTAAAAAATATATTGCATGTGCCATCTTAGCAAATTGACATAATAAAATATTCTTTAGGAGGAGGAGAAATTGTAAAGTAAGGAGAATATATAGACTTATATCCATTTCCTTTTTGAAGACTCCAGCGGGGAAGAGAGGGGGACGTAGGGCTTGATTTAGTTTTGAGTCAGGACTGATGCGCTTCAACTAGAAAAGGGAGAGAGGAGATAAACATGGCTTCAGAGAGTGGGGATCTTTTACAGCTGGAACTTGAACGCACGCAGACGGGGAACAAAGTCGCAGGTTTGGAGGCGATGAGAGGGCGCGTGGTTTGTAATCGGCAAAAGCTTCATCTGAAAGCATGGATCACCCCATCCCTTCAGTCCAGTCACACATCTATCACAGTGCTACAATTGCCTGCACAGCAAGTCAGGTCTGAATCCCGAAGCCTTCTGCACATCTAGTCACATTAACAGTGTGGATACATACATAAATATATACTGAGTATTTATAGGACTATATGTGAGGGGAAAAAGAAAAAGGAATGACTCTAAATCCATACTGATTTCATCCAGTACGAAGAGCGTCAAGTTGCAACATGGCAAACATGTCGGTCGACTCGTCTCTGCTCATCAAAACGAACAGTTTGCACAATAATGTCTCCTTCGCAATAAAAACAGCAACGAATGCGGTACAGTAAGCCCCGCCGTTCACGTCCCGCCAACGTCTCAGCAGCTCCAATACGAAACAAAGAGGTGATCGTGTGTTTTCATGAGGGGATTGGTTTTAGTGCAACAAAACGTGGGGACAAGTGTTGACGACGAGACGGAGGTTTGGGGTGCTCATCCTCTGGTTCGTCCTGGACGAGTTGCAGGGGCTTAGGAATCAGGCGAGAGTTGGCGACATGAAAGCTGTCCTAAACATGGAGACTGGAAAGGAACTGAAATACAGCATGCTGCAAAAGTGTTCGCAAATTTTACGTCTCGTCACAACCACAAACTTGGATGTGCTTAACGCTGATTTTAAGTGGAAGACCAACACGCAGTAGAGCCAATTAAGTCAAATTTATCTCACAATCGAAATCTCAAAAGGTGACAATTTGTATTCACCGCCCTGCAACAAATTGCTTTCAGAACACAGCTGGTTGAACTGAAAGTTACCCAATCCACAAACGAAGGAAGGAAAAGTGACAAAAAAAAAAAAACAAAACAAAAAAAACATTAACAAACATTAAGGAGTAAGTGCTCTGGTTAGATTAATTTAAAATGAAGTTTTTTAGCTTGTTTCAAACAAGCTTTGTACTGAGAAAACCTAACACTGCACCATATTTACTGTTGAACACAGTAGTGGAAGCATCACATTAAGCAAAAACTATACATGCCAAAATATTTCATCTGATTTTAGTTCGTAAAAAAACAAAATTTACATCACGGCTTTTCTATCACGCGCAACTTTGTGTTGGTCTAACACATAAAAACCTGCATAAACATTAAAATTCACGGTTGTAACACAGGAACATGCTTAAGGGGAATGAATACTTTTGCGAGGTACTTTTTCTTCTTTCTGGTCTCTTATATTAAGTGCATAAAGTCAAAACATCGGTCGTCATGTGCAGCCTGACATCAGCGTGGTCTCGTCATTTACCTCAAATAAGCACAACGCGCTTCCTCTTCAGTCGGTCGATTAACAAACTCGACTGACTGCGATTTCGTTTCTCACCATATAAGTAATAATCATATGTTATCAGGAATACACGGTGATCTTTGCCCTCAAGCCCAATCAGTTGCTTGATGTGAAACTGTTTAATTCAGCACCAGGAAAAAAACAAAAACAAAAAAAAAAAAAAAAAAAAAAAAAACGCTCCACTTCATCTAAAGCTACTTTCTTACTTGGTTTGATTACCTAAAAGCCTCCTAAATGTCACTATATTTAACCTCAGTGATAACACTCAACACACAAACACACACACACACAAACATGATGTGTAGAGTCAAATCAGGGGAAAAAGGATGACACTCTCCATTAGCTGCTCTTTCACCCATGCTTGTCGAGCGGCGTTAACGCGAAGCTGACAGGGCCGGCCTCGCATTTCCCTGGAAGCGCCGGAGCGGCATGCCGGACCATCGCTGCACCGGCGGCTCTCAAACGGAACAAACATGATTGTTGCGTTGTTGCGCTAACGTGCTTCGGGGGGGGAGAGAGACACAGCTCTGACCGGCACGCCGCTCGACCAGGCGCTCGGCTTTTCTGGCAGGGAAGGCGAGGTGGGGAAAAATCTGAGCGGATGGATGGAGTTTAGCTCTCTGAGCTGAGATTCCCTACGACATTCTAACTTCTTGGTATGTAACTAAAGGGATCTGTGCTTCATAATGTGTACATGCAGTCACCCCGCTTTTCACACTGATCGCGAACGGGGGGTTAGGTGGAGGTCTTCAGTCCTTCAGTTGCCCCTCCTCTCCGAAGGCGGACGATTGCAACGACTGATTCAAAGGTGCGACGACGGGGGAGAAGAGACGGGGGGGGAGGCTCCCGCTCTACTGCAGGTTCTTCAAGATGCGTCCGTATCGGAAGTCGTAGACGTGCCGGCAGAGGTACACCAGCTCGGGGTCGACGTCCGTGGGCACGCAGCGGTGGGAGGGAGGGGCGAAGTCAGGCCGGAAGGGCACCATGCTGGCCCTGCCAGGCGGGGCGCCTTCGGCACGCCGCTTCACCAAGGCACAAAATCTGCAAACGAAACGGTGAGACGAGACGACGTGAAAGCAAATCTGTGAGAGAGACCCCAAGATTCGACGTGGAACAAATGACTCGAGAGTTTTTTTGTTTTGTTTTGTTTTGTTTTGTTTTTTTCACTTACCGACAGTACTGGGCTAGAGGGAGAACGTAGCATCTGTCTTCTATGCAGGCCACACTATTTTCATCCTGATGCCGAGAGGCGAAAATCTCATTCTGAAACCAACAGTGGGTGTTCAGCGTCACATCACCACAAGTGTTTTTTTTTATTTTTATTGCTGTGCCCCGAAAGACGACACGAGAAACTGCAACACTTTGCATCAGTGAGCACTAAGGAAACTACAACTGTTCATGAGAGATTTGTTGGGGTGTCTCTTTGTTTTACCATGCTAGAAAAAAACAAAAAACAAAAAAAAACAAAAAATAAAAAACAACAAAAAAAAAACGCTCTAGTGAGCTCACACTGCCGCTGACTTTCACTGGAAACATTTTCAGAGAGTGAAACCGTTCCTCTCCTTGTTCTAGGGTTTCTGCAAGGCTGAGGTCGAAGAGATACCATCGTTTTTTTTTTTGTGGCAGTGTGGTTAAGCTGAGGAACCAAACAACTATCGACAGTCTCAGGGCTGCCGAGACAAAGATAATGAAGTCTCCAGCAGCAGCCACTGTCCACGCTATTGTGTGTAAACAACATTCCCCCTCCATATCGCTGCTACTTGTAAAATGTATATTGATACACACTTTAAAAAAAACATGTACTGCATTAAGCTCATCCTGTAACAATAGATGTATTTGTGGTACAGAACAGGTTGCGCAGCCGTCGCCGTCCCACTGGGAGAAATTAATTCCTAGCTGCAGTCTGCCGAACGCCTCACCTCACAGTGTGCTCTGGGATCTCGGCCTCCCTGGGTGTGCTCAGGTCTGTAGTACCAGAAAAGGCTCATCATCAGCTCTCCTGAGGAAGACCAACACAAACACACACACGTCAGCTGAACACACTCTGCCGTACATTCTCGCACAGGACCGATCGAACCGGTCGGTCATCTCCATCTTTGTCCGTCAGATTAACCTCTTTACATATGTGACACAGTCAGCTGATCTAAATTAAGATATATGAAAATTTAAATGTATTCACTTTTTGTGGTTTAGAGTTTTTTAGTTACATTTTTCAAAGTGTATGAGAGTAAATGAAGGGAATTTGGTGGAACATCAAGACCAGGCAAGTCTTCTGAATAGTGCAGGTGTGCTGGGATGCAGGATGTGGAGTTCAGTGTTCAGCTGCATCAAAACTCGGTTCAGTTTCTGGTTGTATATGTTTATGTGAGTTGTTCTTTTTGGCTCATGGCCTTTATTTTTTTTATCCACCGCAGCGTCCTGACATTGTTGTTCTGATTAGAATACAAATTTATGGATAACCTGCACCCTGACTTCTTACCCGTTTTGGGGTCCTCCCACAATGCTGATATCTTGGCAACATACGGCAGGGACTTCTTCCTGGGACCGGATCGCAGCAGTACGGTGTCTCTGACATGGATCACTTCGCCGTCCCTCTCGACTCCCTCGTAACACCTCCGCATTGCGGCCTCGTCTTCTCCCTGGCATTACAAACACGCAAAGTTTACAAACGAGGAAGAAAGCGGGAAGATTTACAAACTTTTCTCCCGAGAGACAAGCAACCTACCGCAATGAAGACCTCCCTCTCTGTGGGGATGCCAACAGGCCGCCAGCCGTTTGTTGCACGTCTGCGGCTGATCTTCTTCTGCTTGCTGCTGCCGAGGCTTGGCACCGGGGTCGCCTGTTTCGTCAGGAGCCGGGTGTGGCCCACGGAGGAGCCGTTGGAGGCCTTTGTGCTCTGAGGGCATTCCTTAGCTAGCTTTAACATGGCCTGGGGCTGATCTCGGCCAGACAGAGGGGTCAGCAGGCGGCTTTTAGTCTGTGTGGAAGTGGGCACGCTGGACAGTGGACACTGGGCGATTGGCATGGTGGGGGGAACAAGAAGGGAAGGGCTGTGGTCGCCCTGTGGGGTTGTGTAAGCCTCTGGAAAACAGCATGGAAGCACACATTTATCATCCGTCCAAGTGCTTTTTAATTTCACCTCAGAGTTTTATAGTACAGACTTAGCTGGTCTGGTATGATCCTAACTCAGACAATGTTAGCAAGAATAACTAACACAGAACCCAGATTAACCTAGAAATCATCAACCATGTTGGGTCTTGTCTGAAACCATTTATAGTACCACAGAAACTATCTGCCCCATCACAGATTTCTCCTATGTTTTGGCTCAATTGTTTGACTTTTGTATTTGCTCAGATTATTTATGTTATAATTTTGTTCAATGAGCTGAAACTTTTATGTCCGTGTGAAACTGATAATTTCCCAAATCTACCTGGTCAAGGTTTCCTCCAGAAAACTTGCTAATGCCGGTGGTTGGGCGCTTGGCAGTCAGTCATCCAGCGGCCCGTCGTGTTTGAGTTAAAAAATGTTTAAAGTTGACAGGAAATTTGAAAATATCACTTGATAATTATGTGTTATTGAAAGACTGGAAGATTAATACCTGAACACCAACTAGAAAGCTTTAAAAAATGCAAACATTTTAAAAAGACTTGCATAAATCAGTAATGCTAAGCCTGGTGGGGGCACAAGTAAAGCCTGGTGGCCCGCCAGGCTTATAATACACTGGGGGAAACCCTGCTGGACCTATGTGGGAACATAATTACCCATATTGTTACATCATGATAATTTGTGATTAGCCAAATTTGTTGTGTTGCTTACCAACAGGCCTTTAGATAAAAAGGTAACACTTTATTTGATGGGATGTGCATAAGACTGACATGATTCGTTCATAAATGTGACATAACATCTGTCATGAAGGTGAAAAGTTTTCATGAAGTGTCATTCAGTAATGACACTTTTAATGCAAAGTTGACCATTTTAATGGACTTTTAATACAAGTTTGTATTAATAGTGCCATTATTTACTGGTTTAAAACGACCTAGTCAAAGTCATTGCTGCAATAGACTTAAACAGGCGATTTATGCTTGAAATCTCTTCGATGTGACTGAACTGAAACAGTTCTGGATTCAAGGACTGAGAGTAAATCCCAAAAGTCATGTAAAATTTTCACTGCCAGCTGTTGCCGTTGTTAGGCGTAGTGGGCAGATTGTTCTAGAAAACGTTTTCCCCTTAACTAATGAAATAATAATTGGAAACCTAGTTCTCGCATTTCGAATGTGATCTCCTTGAAGCATTTAAGAGTAACAAAAAAAACAAAGGTGGTAATCTTTCGTCATACTGTGTACATATTGGCAAAGTGTCATAAAATCACAGTGAATGTTCTTAAGAGATACGCAGATTCAATCTGCATAGTTTTACTTGCAGCTAAAGATAGTTTTAAGAAGGCACTGACTTCTACTTTATGACAAATAAAGCTGTTTTAATGCATTTTTTTTATCCCTGAGCAGCTGAATTGGTTCAACCAATAAAACAAAGCAATCAGTTCTGACACAAGCTCCGATAAAGACAACCTGCTGTCCAACATCATCAGCTAACAGGAGCACAGCCGTGAATTTGCTCAAGGCTCGACTTCCAACACAAACACGGCCAGTTGAAAGCATCTACAAAAAGGCTGCTTTAGTTTTGAAGTGTGCTAAGATCACATCTTGATTTATTTGGTCGAAAAAAAAAAAAAAACCCAACCTGAGAGATTTAAAGAGAGCTTTTTATTACAAGACGTGGTGGAAAAAAACATGGAAGATTTTGCCACCAAGACGGAAGACTTGCAATCATTTTGGGCTCTTATCAACATTTCTTCCATCCATTTAATTTGATTTTCATCCATTAGAGATTTCCTGTCAGATTATTTTGAAGATGTTAAAAAAACAAAAAACAAAAAAACACTAGTATTGGGTTTAAATTTAAATTTATTGTAAGTCTGAAAATTAGACATACAACTTTAAATATATGCCCAACTATTCACTCCCCTCTTTTTTAACTGGCTTGTTAACTTCTCCTCATTGACCACAACTAACAGCAGCTTTCCTTATTTTATAGTGAACAATGTGGTCATGGTCAGAGAGGCGCAGTAGACAAAAAAAAAACAAAAACAAAAGCTAAAAAGCTAAAAAGCTGCCAACGTTTAAAGAAAAACCTAGAAGGACTTTCAGGGACCCTGGAGAATTATGGAGTAAGATCACTTACTTCGTCTTAAAAACAGAAAGCTAAGACCAAACACATAATAACAAGATATTACCTCTTTATCATACCAGCTTTATTATACTTTCCCTGTTTTTTTTTGTTTTACTGCAGTGCCTTTTTCTGGCACTTAACATATAATACAATAAGATATGGAAATATGGACGTTAAAACTTGGGACCATATTGGGCTTCCAAACTGTCAAGACCATAAGCACGCCGACAAATTAGCTATAAAAGTCAATCTTTTATAGCGGCCATCACAAAGCCCTGAATGTTGTGAGCAGAGCCGAGACTGGCTCGGTGAGCTACAGGGCCGATAATCAGACTCAATCACAGCCATTCTGTCAAGAGGACCGGGCCAGAATTTCGGTAAACTAATACGAGACGCTTGTGAAACCAAAACATTTTCATTCAAGGCAATTGTAATACATCTTAACTTCTAAATTTAAGAAAAATTCAGTAAAAGTCTAATAAATTCTGGTCATTCTAATTGGATAAAGCAGGAAAAGTTTAGTTTACTTTAATGTCACCAATTGCAGTTTTCTGGTCTTTGATCTTTTAAAAGCTTGACATGCTAATCCAAATTTCGCCTGAAAAGTCGTTAAGTATTTTGTTAAGTAAATATTAAGTAAATTTGGCAACAGTGGGGTGACTATTGTTAACCTGGTGAGTGTGTCAGTCAGGCCTTTCTCATTGCAGACTAAAAGGGCTGATAAGATCAGTGGACAAGATCGGTTTCACAATTAAGTATTGGCCGATCGCCAACTATCCAAAACTAAGAAAACCGAGCTGATTTATTGGTTTTCATTTTTCCACTCACCCGTCTTGATGCTGTGCGTACATCCGGTACATCCTGCACTAAAAGAACAACCCCTGCCTGTCACTGGAGGCAGCGCTCTGTAGCTGTAGCCACTGATCCCGCAGGCGTCTCCGTAACAGGGGGAAGCCACAGAGTTGCAGTAGGCGGGGTGGCCTAAGCCGGACGGATGTGACACCTGACCCCCCAGCAGCTTGGATCCGGTAATGCGACTGGGGCACAAGCCGGTGGAGCTGAAGTTGAGAGGCCGCGTGGCCAGAGCTGCTGAAGTCTGTCCAGTGTGCGTTGGGTGGGTGATGTGGACGTAGTACCCGGGGAAGCAGTGGTCAGCGGTGCAGAGGCATGGGTGGGGGGTAAGGGCGAGTGCTCGGTGTGGGTGGGAATGTGTGAGAGACGGCGAGGTTACTAGGCACTCTGGTTTCACGGGGGTCATGGCTGAGTTCAGAGACTGGTCATCGGAGTCTCCGTACGGCTGCTGGCCGAGGAAGCAGGCCAAGCGGTGGCAGTACTCCACAGAACCCTCTGGGGGACAGCAGTAGTATGGGCTCAGTTCGGTTTCCAGTTGCTCCTCCTTCACCTGCTTCAGCGGGAAACCTAGCATGCTACGAGACTGATACCCTGGTTTGGTCAGGCGGTGGGTGCAGCTGCCCGTCTCCCACTCCACCTTGGGTTCAAAGTCTGCTTTCTTCTTGCAGGCAGAGCAACTGCTGGGCGGCGGAGGGGGCTTCTTGCCTTTCTTGTGTAAGTGGTGCTTGTTTTGGAGTTTGACGCTGTGTTGCTGCTTTGGGGTGGAGGCCGCGGCAGGAGCCGTAGAGTTGGACGTAACGGTTGCGGTGGGTGCTGCCTTTACTCTCTGCTTACTGGTGGCTGAGGAGCTTGTTAACTTCAGCAGGGCTGCAGCATTGAGTCCAGCTAGTCGTCTTGGTGCAGGTGCGTCTAAACACTCCTGACTCATCCAGACTCTTTCATCGCCTCGGCTGGTTTTAGCCTTCTTGCTCGGCTTAGGACTTTGGCACTGTTCAACCTTGTTGGGTGGAGAGACTTTACTAATGTTCCCTCGTGAAGCTTTCAGACTTCCAGACAAAGAACTTCTGGCTGGATCCAGAGAAGCTGTTCCGTCCAGAGGATCCTCCTGCCTCCTGGCCTGCTTGGCCGCTGGTTGGGCGTCGGTGGGTCTTTCAAGCAGTAAACTATTCACTGCCTCTGCATTGAGAGACGCCAGTCTGCGCTTGCGGGGCTGTAGATCTCTCAGCTCAGGATAGACAGCAAGACGTTTGTGTTTTGATTTTAGTTTGGCTTTTGGTAGTGACTTTGCCTTCATCCTGTCTCTGGTTTTTCCCGTTTGGGGTTTGGTTTTGGGCCTGTATTTTCCTCCTTTGCCTTTAGACCTGCCCTTTTCATGTGAGCCTTCTTCCAATCGGGTAAGGAGAACATGGCAGCTGAGCTCCTCCTCTGGATTCCCACCCCGACCACGCAGCGGGTACAACTTTCGGACCCGTTTCTTGTCCCGCCTTTGGTCAAGCTGTCTGGTCTTGTCCGACTTTCTTTTTCCGTCTCTCTTCTCATTCATCCTCTTGGGCTCTTGGTCTTTCCTTTGTCTTGTGACCCCACTTATCTTCTTTGTCCTGCCGAAACGTAAGGTACGCTCAGGCCAGTCGCCGCCCATGGTGCCACCATGAGGACAGGTGTGGCTGGTGTCCCACAAGTCAGAATTAGTGTGGTTCTGCCGGAGGGAAGCGGTCTGCCTTGCGTGGGTCATCACATGTTTCTCCAAAGTGCCTAAAGAAACGAAGCAGAGGTTAGGTTAAAACGTTTTGCACATACAACTGAACATTAGGCTTAGTTGCAGTTTTAAACATATCTTGAGAAGTTATTTTTCTTAAAGAGAAGACATAAAAGAGTTGAAGCAATAGAAAAATAATCAGTCAGAGACTGGACAGACAATTTTTCATATCATACAACTAGTTAAAGTAGTTGTTATTTTTCTCAGAAAAAAATACATCTCTGTTTTAGCTTTAAGCCACAATCATCAAAATAAAATAAAAAAAATCATTGAAATATATAATTGAATATCACCATGTGTAATGAGTTTATATATGGGTTGAAATACTGATTTTAATTGCTGGAATAAATTAAGTTTCAAAGGATTTTTTTAACTTTTTACAGTGCGTCTGTTTTACCGTGACTCCAAAAATATACAAAGCTAGGGGAAAGATCTGTCTTTATTTTATTGTGGCACAGAAAACAAAAGCAAAACAAAGCCCTTTCGTACAGTTTTATGTAAACAGCAGCAGCAAATGACTAAGTGCTTGAAGAGACCTGGTAAATTCTTCACCCCAATGATTTTTTGGACCTGACCGTATAGTGAGCTCCAGCTATTAAAATGTTTCTGATCCTGATTTGTATGCTTATGATGCAAAAGCTGACACACTCCCTTCTTATATTTAATTCGTTATCAGCCAGAATGCACACACAGCATGTAAAGCAACAGCTTGTGAAGACCAGTTGTTTAGTCTCAAATGTTTATGTTGATAAGTGATCAACCCCCCCAAAAAATAAATAAATAAAAATAAAAATCCTTCCTCAAATAATTTCTCTCAGTGGAGATAATTGAGACCAACAAACAAGCTGACTAAAAGCAAATTTAAATGGTTTCACATTTCTGGTGTCAACAATCAAAATAAATAACATCCACTAAAAACTTACAAAAGATATATTAAAAAAAACAGCTTCAATAACTAAGCAATGGATTTACAAGACAAATTATAAGAGACTTGATGAAAAACAGACAAATAATGCCCATTCATGAATCAATCCTTGAATATTGGGTAGAAGGTAAATTGAAGTCATAAAGTGGAGGTTGTAAAGGTTGGTTGCCTAGCAACCAAATGGGATGTTTTAAGACGAGTGAAAAGTGTTACAAAACCTGACGTTGTTGGTAATCTAATTTAATCAATACCTTCATTTCCTTTTTCATTTTGTTTAACGGCGTCGTTGTACAAAACACCTTCAGGTTAGCAGGCTCACCTATTTTATTCATCTTAAAGGGACAGTTCAGATTTTTCAAGGCAGCGTTCGGCAAGAGTCCAGCTGAAGACTGGTCAAATCTGCAAAATGTTGTCTTAGTCATTGAAAATTTTGATTAATTTATTTTACACAACCCTATGTTTACCCAGGAGTCTGTATGCTTAACATGTTTTATTTTCAGCATGAGGACGAACTCAATGTGACGCACACTGACGTACATTAAATCAGGAAAAAGACAACAAAAAAAATTATAAAATACAGCCATTAGTAGTTTTATTTTCTAGATACTAGCTAGCTAGCTAGTTAGTATGTAGCTACTGCACTTTTATAAAAGATTAACTTTTTCCATAGTATTCAGCTTTTTCACTGTTTTTATCAATTATGAACTGCTTCAGTTTAGGACTGAATGTGAACTGAACTATTCTGCACAAAACAGTGACTTTTTATAAGACCACATATAGAAACAATAAGACTATTATTATCCAGTTCAGCTAAAATTCATGTTTTGCCTGATGTGGTCTGTATAAAAAAAATATAGCACCGAAATGACCGTTTTTGTTTTTTCACAAGAATAAAGAAGAATCCACCTCAGATTTTACTTCTCTTAACCATTTTAGATTTTGAATTAGAATTAGAAGAACTGTATTTCTTATTTTAAATTACTGAGATTTTATACAATATTGTTGATACTGAAGCCTGGAAAAATTAGGTAAAACATGTAACCTCTACCGAAAACAGAAAGCTTGCTCACATGAAGTAGAAACAAATTAAATATTGTTGAACAATTGACTAATCTTAAACATATTGATAGATGGGTTACTTGAGTACATATTAGACCTCAGCTGCTTTAAATTTTTAATTTCGGGTGACTGAAATCATTCCTAGGGTTGCCTGGAGTAGAGCTACTCTACAAATCTTACCTCCACAGAATCTTATGTTAAAAAACCCAAACATTTATTTTAAAACCAAACCAAACCAAACCAAACCAGTGTTACTTCAGCCAGTTAAATCCACACATCTACAAGACTGTCACCAAAGTTCAGCACCTAAAGCTAAAAACCATAAAGGACGTCTGGGATATGAAGCAATCAAAAAAATTATGGCAGCCTGATATTCTTCTCATTTTCATTCAGTTGTCTTCGCTCTAGAGGGCAATTACAAAAACTGAAATCCGTCCCCTTCCAGTGACAAAGCAGAAATTGAGACAAATCTGCCAGTAAATGAATTTAAAGAGCTTGTCTTGTTTTCCACACGCAGCACTGGAACAGGATTTCATGCTCCGTTGTTCCGAACCCCGACGCCACATTTATTGCCTCTATTTGAAAAGCTTAATTTGAGCCGTGCAAGGTCCGACTCTTATTAAAAGGCCCATCTGCTCTGTGTTATGGTAAAAAGCAGTAGTGGGTGGAGATAGCAGAAAACCAACTGGTTAGTAGGTGCTTTTAATATCTTGAGGAGAGAAATTTCCAACAGCAGAATGAAGAAAAAGCTTTCAGAGAGTTGGTGTGTGAAAGACTGATGTGCTTTAAGGAAACAGTCACTTACACACACAGCTGTCAAACAGCAGCACGGCTTGTTTTCACAGCTCTGTGTGACCTTAACTCTTGTAACGCCACGAGAGAAGCTATATTTTAAAATACCTTCCAGAAACATTCATTCCTCTTCAACCATTCAATTACACTGACTGGGGTTTGATATGACAGAATAGCACATAATTGTGAAATAGATAGAAAATTATTCATTTGGAAATCTGTAAAGTGCGGCGTGTAAATATATTCAGCCCTGAGTAATTATTCAGCTGCGGTTAGAGCTGCAGGTCTCCCGCAGTACGACTCTTTTGGCTTCTTTTTGCAGAGTCCTGCCACCGATTCTCTACTGGAATATGGTCTGGACTTTGACTAGGCCTTTCTAACAGATGAATAAGCTTTGATCTAAACTACTCTGATGTAACTCTGGCAGTTTGCTAAGGTTTGTGGACCAGCTGGATGGTGAACCTCGATGTCAGTCTCAAGTCTTTGGCAGCCGCTAACAGATTTTCTGTAGCTGGACGATAAGACTGATAATAGTTTCATATCAGATGATATCAATAATCATTGATTAGTTTTTTTTGTTTTTTAATAACTGAAATGCTGCAAAAGCTGGCTACGTGATTTTTTTCTCCTAGTTTTATCCAGTCTCTTCTGGAGCTGCTGTATTAATTTTCTCACTTCACTCCACGTTATTCATTTTATTTAATTTTTTTTTTTTTTTTGAGAAATTAAGACGTAAAACCTGAAGCAAGTTACTCAATAGGTTGTTGCTAGGTAACCAAAGAGCAAGTGAGTTAATTGCCACCAACCTTGCATAGCTGACCAGGAGAGGTTGAGTGGCTAAAGCCTTTCCTCTGCCTACATCCCCCAGAATGCTGTGCAGTTCTGGATCAGCATTCACTGAAATCATAAATTGATATTGATCACATGTTTATCATGATTTACATTGTTATTGATTTATTGCCCAACCCTAAACTCCCCATCTATGGCTTCATTCATCTGTCTTTTTCCACTGTGGAAAAGTTCATCCATACAGAATGATGCTGCCACTACCATGTTTTGGCTTTGAGGGGCTTTTTGCATGAAGCCCAAAAGGTTTGACTTTAATTTAACATGACCAGAGCGTCTTCCTCGTGTTTCACCACTTAAAACCTCAACGAAACACATCTAACGTAGAGACTGTAACATAATTGTTTAAAAAACTCAACTAGTGTCACTTCTTTTTAATTGTACTGCATATTGACATTGAAAATAATTTTTAAAAATGATTTTATGCAAATATCAACTGTAATCGGAATAGCACCTTCCACTGGACTTTTGCAGACCTTTTACCAGTCCATAAGACACTTGCAGCTTTTTGAACCACAAGCAAAAACTTTCTACATGATAAAAATGTACCTTTGTTCTACTTTCTCCTGACTAATTATCTTTTTTTCCCCAACTTACAAGAACTTTTTGTCCTATGTCATTATGTTCCATAATTAGTCTCAATAAGATAATGAAATCCTCCCCCATACGGGCAATTGACATGCATTTTTATCCTCACGCTCGTCTCAGTTCCCCTCTTGTTCGAAATGTGAGCAGATACAAACGCTGGCATTAAAATTTGCTTAAATGAGCTTTAGATCACACTCCCGTTAAGAACTGAAGAGAATCGTGAAGAGGATTTCATTATGTTTCAGGAATTTCATCTGCGGCGGAGCAGGCCGAACGCTGCTGACTGCTCAAAGTTCACAGTGGGTCCAGATTTGTCTGCAGTGTAAACACATTACAGGCTAACAACTCCAGCTGAAATGACGGCTCTTTACTAGTCGAGCGCTGGCAGGACGACTCAGACATGTTGGATTCTGTCCGCCCCAATCTGATCGGGCTTGTGCAGCCTGAACAAGAAAGATGAGTCCGGCGTAAATGTGCAAAGCGAGCAAAAAGCGAGGTGAACATTTGGCTGCGGGGCTTCAGAACCAGGTTGTTTCGGAGGGTTTGAAACTGAACCGGTGAGATTCCAGACCGTCTGCATGGTGCCCCACCTTACTAAATATTTACAAAACCAAAACGGCTTCAGGAAATGATGCCCTCGCAATCTCCTCACAAAGCTTTTCTTTTGAGTGTTTATGAGTTGAAACAAAAAAACAAACAGGTAGTGTACAGATTTAAGCATTTTTGTAGCAATGACATTTTTACCTCTTGGCCAAGATGTGGAAAAAGTATTCACACCTCATGGGATCTTGAGTGGTTTTGTTATAAAAATTGAAAGTATTTCAACACACAAAGTAGCACATTAACATGAAGTACAAGGAATAGAGTATGCCAACTTTAAAACTGAAGTTGTTGCAGCTCATTAGGAAAATCTGTTGACAAGACAATTACTAGATGTGCTCTCGTAAAACCTGGTCTTTATGAAAGAGTGGGAAAAAGAAAGTTGTTGGGGGGCCGGAGGGGAGAACCCCATCAGAAATCTGATTTGCAGTTTCCTACAAGCCATAGGAGAAGCGGAAGTTGAGTCCAATGGCCTTGTATCCTGCATGCAAAACAGGATGAGTAAGAAAACAAACGCTGCGCAACACGCTGAGCGTTCCACAGTGAACCACGGTGGTGGGAGCATCATTCTGAGGGGTCCATTTTCTTCAGCAGAGGGAAGACAGTAAAATTAATTCAGTTTATAAGCGAGCAAGGTTACCTGGCTTCTTTAAGAAGGTAGTGCTAAGAAATCATGTGTTTGAAAGGCCTAGTCAAAGTTTTAAGACCTGAAAGCGCTAACCCTTTTAGGACACCAGACACGTAATGTGTGACTTGTGTCAATAAACTACATGCTGTAACTGAACTTATTCAGATTTTCATCTTTATTGATTCTCTCACTGAACAAATGTGGGAGAAAAAAAGTAAAACTAACAATCCCAACAATATGGACAGCTTGTTTTTTGATTTATTTTTTTTACATTATTAACTGGAATTTATTGTGACAATGATAAATCTAAGTTTGTATAAGACATTTATCATGATAAACAATATAATTAATACCCACGTCTGTTTACACTACTTTGTGTTGCTTTTTCCACATAAAATCCCAACAACCTGCCTTGAGGTTTGTTGTAAGATGACAAAAAAGTGAAATTATGAGAGAGAGTAAACATTTCTGTAAGGCTCTCTAGTGGTGTGAACCTTGTGGGCTGAAAGTGACAATCAGGTCTCAAAAGACATTTTTTAAGATGCATTTAATTTTCTTTTTCTTGTAAAAATTAATTAAATAACCTGCCAGATAAATGACTCTCAGGACCCGAACAATCAATGCCCCATCAACTTCTGCTATTTCTGAGAGCCTCTCGCATATCAGTCAATCATCAATCTCCAGTGTGAGCTCGGCCCAATCAATCACTCTGTTTTTACACAGCGATCCGCCGTCCAGCAGAGCCAATCAGGATTCATATGCAGCTTAATATTTCATGCTACATCCTCCACCCCCTGCATGGCATTTTCTCTTGTGTGGAGGCTCTCTGACCAAAATGCAATTTAGTTCTTTAAACACAGTTGGGCCTGGTGATCCTCAGGAAGTAATTTCCCTTTTATGGGAAGATCAATGACCCTGTGCTCTGTCTCTAATTGGTTAGAAAGCGGAGCATTAGATGCTCTCAGGGCATCAAACAGCAGACACACCAGGACTCCTCTGCTGTGCTCAACGCAGTTTCTCAAGACTCCACTTGAGATCTAATGGCCTCGACGATAAATGGACACTCTGTTCGGAAAACACGCCGATTTCTGATTATTGCAATCATAATGAAAGCCGGCAACTGCTAGAAATTGACCTTGTGCTTCAGAATTGAAACAGAAAGTAACGTGACGGGACGCCAACTGCGCATGAAATGTGATAACATTAGTTCAAGGCGTTATCTCAGAGGGTCTGAGGACACAACTAAAAAGAATCATAACACGACTTCCACAGGCAGAGATGAAAACGATGCAGCAGAATCCCAACCCACTTTTCATTATGGACCATTATTAACTGTACATCTTTTTATCGTTTTATTGTAACATCTACAGTTTATCTGGTACATTCAGAGAATCCATGAATATTTCACGAAGGACAGCACAATATAACGTCATTAATAAATAAGCATGTGGTATTTATATGTGGGTTTCATCACAGATTCGCAGTTATGTTCGGACAGATTGGGAGGTCCAGATTTAATCTTAGTAAAGACCGACTAAGAAATAAAAACAACTAGGAAATTTGCATATCATGGGGCACAATTACTATAAACTACAAGCATTTCATTTTAACAGCGTAAGGTGTTCTGATCATAAGTTAAAAACATGTTAGAAATAATTATGATTAAGTATTTAGTATATTTTTCAGACATAAAAATCATGTTTTAACTTCTTTCTTGCAGCCTGTGATTGACTACAACAGAGTGGGTACTTTAGAGATTTTTCTAATGTCATAAAGTATGTCCCATGTGATGAAATAACAGCCACAAGTAAAACAAAATGTGTAAAAAAAAAAAAAATACTAAGTGAATTTCTAGAGATAAAAATCTTACCAAGGCCTTCTGGTTTTACTGTTAATCCTTATCTTTGCTGTTCCACAAGAACCATCTTAGGGATTCTTAAACAAGCTGTCGACATTTTTTTGTTCCATTTTTAATATCATAAAGTAACAAGTGGGCAGATAAAAGTGATTAAAATGCAGCCAACAACCGACACGTTTACAAAAGCTTTCCAAAGTTATCCAACTCATTCGGCTTAGTTCTAGAGAGCTGCATAAAGCAGGGAGAAATGGTTTGCAAAACAAGTGATTCGGGAGGTAAATCTGAACACAAAATATTAGCATTTTCTGAAAATAATAGAAATTTGTTTTAAAATGTTGCAGAATATTTAAAAAATAGCCAGAATGGAAGAGCTTTGGTATGGTTTTGTCAATTAACGTCACATATAAGTAGGTTTAAACAAAAGATACAAGGTTTCCCCCAGAAAACTTGCTAAGCCTGGTGGTGTTTTAAATTTTTTTTTAAAGTTGACATAAAATTTGAAAATATCAGTTGATAGTTATGCGTTATTGAAAGATTAATACCTGAACACCAACTATAAAGTCTTAAAAATGCAAACATTTTAAAAGACTTAAATAAATAAGTAATAGTAAGCCAGGTGGGAGCACAAGTAAAGCCTGGAGGCCCGCCAGGCTTATAATACACTGGGGGAAACTCTGGGATAGATACAATGAAACCACAGGAACATGGTCGAGGTTGTTTATGTTTAGCAATTCTCTCTTAGCAATTCTGTGCTAACATTTGATAATAAAAATCAACTTAAATCACTTTGTTGATGAAAAGACAAAGTGTATGAGTTATCTCCCAGCTATCACTAAAGTCTGTTATTTGGGAAAATTATAGTTGCTTGTTCTGCTATATTGATGATTAGGGTTGGAAATCGATAAACACAGAATTAATCTACTTTCCTGGCTGTCTCAGTCCCTACACACACAAAAAAAGTAATTATAAAGTTGGATTTTTCTACATTTGTAACTGCGACATTGTCCTTTTATAATGAAATAGTTATTTTAAGCACTTTTACCCATCTGTTCAAGAAGCTCCAATAAATGGTGCTTGAACTATTTTCCTCCAATATTGTGAGTAAAAGCGGTCCCTCTGCATCTCCATCTTGTTTGAAACTCCAAAGCTTGGAGTTTATCTGATGCGGGTTACTTCAAGACAAACGCCGTCAGACGTTCAAAAGACGATGCTTCAAAACGCTCTGTGATCCGATGATGAGATCTGAAGCCAAACGCCGGCGGCGCGTCAACCATCCCGTCTCCTCATTCAGGTCGGATTGCATTCAGCGAATTAAGAGAAAGTGATGGACATCTGGGCTCCACATCTGTCCAATATTGATTTGAGAGTCACCCCCGCCTGTTGGACTCATGGTAACGCAGCAGGTTGCCGTCAGCTCGTGTAGCCGTCGCTACACTGTACGCGTGATGCACCGCCAGCTCACGCAATAAAAACGAAACTCTGTCATTTCACAGAGGTGAAGAATGAAACCAAATCTGATATTGACTTTGACATCCATCTGCTGGTTGCTGTGTTTAAAATACTAGGTGAGTGTACATTTTCTGGTTTCTATGGTTTATATCTGCGTCATCTGACCTGAATATGACATGTGCACACTGAGCCTACACAGTGCATAACAGAACTCAAGTGCTTACTAGGAAGGAGGATCAACTAAATGACTAGAGCGGAGATGCGCAGTGAAATCACCGTGACTTCAGGAGCAGCTGCTAAAAGGAACAAGAGTCAAGACTTCCTATAAAAAAAAAATAAATCAATTTTTTCCCCAATGTGACTAATTTCAACACTTCAAATTGAGATTTTACAGAATTGTACTTGCCCAGCAGACAAAAAACACATTAGAACATTATGTTCATCATGTTCTCGGGTTAAATCAGGCTAATCTTTTCTGTTTCAGATCAGTTAGATTTAGCAACATTTAATTTAAGAGCTAAATGACAGAAAAATCCAACTGATACGTTTACATACAATGAGATTAACACAGATAATGACATCATGGCTTTGTAGGGTCAATTCACACACAAAAAACTATTTTTATTTAATGCAGCCCTTCAAACAAACTGCTTCCAGTTTGACATAATGCAAAAGAAAAAAGAAAAAAAGATATCAAGCAGAGAACTGTGGACCCCCACAAGTCTTCACATGTCCGGTTTATCAAATTTCGAGATTCCTGAAGGTGCCACCTTCATCTGATCAAAACATAAACAGCATGGGGATTTCCAGCTATTGTGCTATTCAGACAGGATTCTGTTCAGAGATTAATGTGTTTTGGTGTGAATTTTGTGTATAATCCCCATTAAAAAAGAAAAACCCTTGTGAAAATACTGACTGAAGCTGGTGAAAGGAGATGATTATCCTCAGCAAAAGGAGTCCAGAGAAAGTTTAGACAGACTTAATGCCAGAATGAACAACAAAACAAAACTGCATACCAACATCTGGTTTCAACTGGGTTGCATATCGAATTGTAATGTAAAAACTAAAACGACAATATCAACTATCAAACATTTTCCTGACTCTGCTTTCTTTACGGCTTCAAACGCTCTCCCATTAAAAATATACGTTCAGAGTCCATCCGTCTCGAGAAGTATATTATCAATATATCTGGTGTGAATGCCTGACACTTGAAATATAATATCTTAATAAATATTGCAGCCAAGCAGTCGTTTGATATTGCAATATAGCACACACTGAGAAGCGTTGCAGACTCTCGTCCCAGCCGTGAACTGCATCGCCCCACCCAGACAGTCACGGCTTAAAGACACCAACAGAACCAGAAAGCAAAGACGAAACCCTACGGTTCTTGAACAAGGCGCCCCCCTTCTCCATGACTACATCTTGAAATCTCGTTTATAAGCGCCACAAAAAAACAGCCTCGGCCTCATGCTGAGTAAGAGTCTTTGGTTCGCCAACAAACGCATCCCCAGGTACATTGACCTCTTGTATAGCCCCCATGCAAAGTAATTCTAAGTATTGTGCCCTTAGGCTATAATAGATATAGATAAATCAGTTCTGCTTTGTTAGAAAAGCACAACTGTCTCTTCTGGTTAGTCTGTTCAGAGAAAAATCGATCAAAATAAAAGATCTGCCGATAAAGACGGCTGACCGATCAATCAGCGCACCCCTTTGTTAGTTCTCACTCAACAAAAGAGAAAGCAACAGCAGAGGAAAGGAGAGACTAGAGAGGGTATATGGAGTATAAACCACATAAGAGTTATAGTTAGAAGTCAGAGGGTAGGAGTGGGATAACAAGAGATGCATCTAATCTCTGACAAGCGAGAGGAGAAACGCGGTCTGTGAGTGTGCGTGCGCTTTTCGCACAGAGTGCACCAGACAACCTCATGGTCACACAGTTTTAATAACGGCAAGTTCTTGAGACAGACAGCAATCAGGGAAAATTTTCTTGTCAGGGTAACAAGTCCTGGTCGAGCCTCGCAGACCCCGTCCTGTGTAGGTAGAGGTTGCCCGGCAACGGGGTACGGAAAAGTATGCCGGTGTTTTAAAAAAGCAAAATAAAGATTATCCGCATTTATAAATAAGTGTGGGACAGATTACGCTTGTGACTGGCCCCCCGGCAGAAGCCGCAAGCATTAATGACACTGAGAGTAACAAGTGCTATAGAAGGCAGCGGTGGAGAGATTCCAAAGAAACATGTTGACTTGGTGAAAGTGAATTATTAAATCTAGACTGAGGCAGAGAAATGTTGTACTAGGCAAACGCAGGAAGATGTGATGTGGTATGTTTGCAGTTTTGAACGACAAGTTGGACAGTGTTCAACACTGTGACTGAAAAAAAAAAACTTAAAATACAGCAATTATTCACGTATCGACTCAATGAGAGACGATGTTTGGAGTAACTCTGTTCTTCATAGGACTGAATGAAAAACTTTGAGGTGGCTTTTTAAAGGCCATTTTTCTGAGTTTTTGTTCAATTTCACACCATTTTCAAGACATTTAAGTCTATTGTGATTTAAATTAAGACTGAGTGTCTAATCCAGCTACAGTAATCCGGAAAATTGCACTTTTTTTTCCCCTAATGGCAGATTTTTGGTCTGAAATCTACATTTATTTTTAAATATCTCAACCACCAACTTTGGTAGCAGATAGTTAGCACAATGATGCCATGGTTTTCAACATTTTTACAGATAAAAATCTGAAAAATATTTGTTAGTGGTTTAATACACAAAATTAAACAAAATCATTAAAGTTATGGATAAATATTTAGAACAGTTCAAAGCAAAGCTAAGTTGCAAAATAGTTTCCCAAGTTTAAACCTCTAACAATCAGAGAAGACACAGCCTAGCAGACAGGTTAGACGTTATTATAAATATTTTTATTACACTTCACAATTCTGCACTACATTTTATTTATTCATCCTATATAAAATAAATCAAAACGTTAAAACATTCGAAGGTGACCTTTTACAGTGCAGTATTCCTGAAATCCCTGTATTCAATATAATCTCACAAAAATAAAATTACTGGTAATAGCGGCTAAGGCGCCAAGAAGATTTCTTTTTTATTTCAATTCCTTAAACAAAGTACAATAAGCAACTTTCAAGAGCAGAATACCATCACGGGTTCACAGACAAGGTTAAATACACAGTAATAAATTCCTTCCGATGGAGCTGCTTCCTACCGTGCATCATGGGCCTTGTAGTTTTTTATAGCATAATAACACCGGACTTCTATTTCTATAAATACAAAGCAGAGAGCAAATTAAGGCTGGCAGTGTGTTTCTCACAGTAAGCAAAGCAATGAAAGGAACAATGAAAGAAGAAAGATAGACTGAATGTACTTTAAAGTGTGATATGGAAAAGACATCTAAATGCCTAAAATTGAAATTGGTAAATGTATTTTGACATTTTAAGTCTGTCCTACTACCAGACATGCTGCTCACTTCCAACATTTTAAAAGCAAATACGAGTTTACTATCCTTCCTACACTTTTGCATGACCATTGTTCTGCAGGGGATTGCTTGGTGTTGCCCAACCAAGGGTGATGCAGTCCAAGAAAAGCAAAGACGAAGGAAGACAAGCCTGCTCACACTCACACCTCCGCCCAAATCAAATCAAGAGTCGCCGTTTGAGCCCCAGCCTGATTTATGTCTTTGGAGTGGAAATCAGAAACCAAAAGAGTTCAGAGGAAACCAATGCCAAGCCAAGAGATCTAGCAGATTCTTCACAGACAGGCCCCAGCTGGTCACACGTTCAAGCCTTAAAACCTCTGTCTTGTGAGGTAGCAACACCTAACATCCAGCATTTTAAATGGCAGTCAGTAAATTGCAGTCTAACCTAACAGATGACAGGTTTTCCGAGTGTGAGGCTAAGCTTAAGGAATAGGTTAAGCTAGTGAAGGAATAGGTTAAAGGTTTGTGATGTGTTGAAGGAGCCTGGATAGATCAGCTTTGGGTTGAGTTCAGAGGCTTTCCAGGAGCGCCTAATTGTGACTTCTGTTTTTCCTGGGATGCAAATACGACAAGACAAAGAGATCCATTCTTAAAAATGGGAAGGACAAGAGAACATGACATTCACAGTCAGATGTTTGTGACTGTGAACCTCATATTACTCATTACTCATAATCAGCCCATATTGGAAATGATTTTTGTTTTTAGAAGAGATTTGGCTCTGATTAAATCCTTCTTCTACTTCTTATTATTTATTATGAGAGAGAAAAATCTACTTTTCCGTTTAATTAAAGACAAAAAAAAACGTGCAGTAAGCCACCAAATATTCAGAATAGTTTGCATGATTAGAACAATAACCATAAAACAGCTGGTGGCTATCACACCACCCTCATCATCACCTAGTATTACACCTGCAATTAAACCTCATGTACTCGGTTCTGCCTGGAAGTTTCAGGCTTTCATGTGGAGCCACGGCAAACACCCGCAACGCACGCATCCAAAAATAAATAACCGGCCAGGTGAGGTTGCTGAGAGCTTCTTACTTCACATTTTCCATGCCAGGCGAGCTGAACCCGAGCCGCCGCCGCCGCGCTGGCTGGCTCGCCTGGCACACACCGACCGAGCCTGATCCAAGAGGAGGCAAGAACCTGAAACATTAGGTCACCGCTCCTGTTTTCTCCGGGACTGTCTCTGCAGCATTGATCCGGATTGAGCTACCGACACAGACATCCATCCACACGTTTGTATTTAGAGTGTAGAAATTACACAGACGAACAGGGCCCAGTAATACAGCAGGATGGAGAGTACAGTACAGCCTGACGTAGCTGCCCATCTGAAGTAGCCAGCCAGGCTCTAAATACGGGTTAGAGAGAGGACGGTGTGGTGGTGGTGGGGAGGGGGAGGAGAGCGCTTTACCCCAACACACAAACTAAAGGGCACTCACCCCTCTCCTGGTCACACACTTATTATTGTTCGGGTTGAGTATTACTCACACGGCGGCTGGTGCGGTCGCGGTCCTGGCGGAGCTCGGCAGCGGCAGCCCCGTGCGTCGCTTCTGCTGCACGAAGCGGAAAAATGGGCTCCGCTCCTCTCCGCTCCTGGCGGTCGGAGCAACTTCAAACATCCAGACAGCGACGCGATACACCGAGGTGCGTTAACTCCTTCGCCTTTCCTCCTTCTTTTTAACAAGGCAGAGGAGGAGAGTAGGGGGGGGGGGGGGTGGGGGGGGAAAAAAGCGTCGAGCGAATCCGCAGGGAAGGAGGGAGGCGAGGCGGGGAGGTGGAGGGAGTCGGGACTGGTGCGGCGGCGGAGCTCCGCAAACTGGGAGAGCTGGGGAGGAGTGGAGCGGAGAGGACGGTCGGTGGCGCTGCCTGCGAGATCTTCTCTTTCTCTCTCTCTTTCCCCTGTTTGTGTGTGTGAATGTTTGCTCTTCCTGGTTGGGCTTCCACAGAATGGCAGAAACTTAATCTAAAGGCAACCGCGCCAGCACGGACCGGCCTGGCTTTACGGACCCGACAGCTGTTCCAGGGTCAGGAGGTGCGGGGAAGTAAATATGTGCGGGTTTCTCGGTTCCTCTCCACGATAGCGCTGCGCTACATGATGGGAAGATTGGTGTCAGGCCATTCCCCCCCCCCGCACAACTACACAGAGCCTCACCCTGTCATTTCGTCGCGACCAAGCCACCGAGAGTCAACCACCAGTGTCGAAAACACGTCCAGAGAAAACACATTTAGTTCTATGTTAACAGTGTCACATGTGGTGGATATATGAAAGATTTAAAGGCGTCTGGTGTCTCAGAGTGTGAAACTCCGCACAGTGCTATTTTACTGAAAGCGTTGATAAAGGTCAATCCGTTCCCTTTAATTTTACCGACAATAAGCTGGCATCAAAAACAAAATCCCACGACTAGATCTCCAAACTAGACGAGTTTCTGTAAAAAGAAAACTCAAGACTCCTGTGTCGATGTGGTGAAACTCAAGAGTTCTTTCTTTCCACACTTTTACTAACATGTCTTGCGCTGCAATAATTATCACAAGAGCTGCAACCCCTTCCAGCTCCAAGGAAGAGAGAAAACAAAATGTGCTGCAGCTTCTTTGATGGCAATATCGTTTGAAATCCAACAAAAAAAGGAGAAGAAGAAGACGAAGGGATTGCAAGATCATCCCCATTATTGCATCTAAGCATATGTCTAAACCTTATCCAATTATCATTCAAATAAAAAAGGCACATCAAAGAAAATTCTGCCGTTTGATGTGTTTATAGCCCAAGAATGAAGAGATTTAGTAGTTTTGATGCACTTAGTGGGTAGAAAATAAAATCTGATTTTAGTGTTTGACCTCCCAGTTGGAAGCAGAACAGGGGAACGTTTCAGAATAAGATCTTCGGTAAACTGAGTGGAGCATCTGTTCGTTCCAGAATTTAAACCAATGGAAACTGTCCTAAAATAGCAATACATAATAATTACAGGAGCTATGAATTTAGTTACATTTTCTAAACTTTTCCACATAAACTAAACAGAGTACAACTTTTTCTGACTTTTTCCTATTTTATAAGAAATTCTCCAACAGCTGCCGTTCTTCTGTTTTCTCCCGTTTTCTCATCCACGTGTGAACCTTACACCAACTGTAGACAAAAATGTTCAACAATATTTTATAATGTTTTATGTTTGTCCAATGAGCAATTCAAAATGAGTTTTTTTCATTAAATTTGCTTTATGCGGACACAAAATTGTAAATGTTTTGCATGAAGTGTCTTTTTCTTTGGGCTCAAATCATTAATTTTAAATGATTTAAAACTGAAAGAACATCTGTAAAATCCAAGATGTGAAAAGCTATAAAAGATGTTCAAAACTTTTGGAGAGGTGAAACGATGATGGATTACCATTTTAAATTTGCGGCACTTTGGAGGCAAGGACTTTAGAAATTAGGAAAACCATAAACACTATTGATTAAATATTAGAATTTTATTGTCTATAACATTGTTAGAATCTCAGCCAATCTCATGAAATTATATCACTTTCACTTAAGTTTTTAATCAATATAAAACTTTATAAGTTTAAGTAAAACAGGTTAATTACTGAAAATTACTATTTGTACAACAGTAAAAGTTGCTGGACTGTCAATATGGATGAAAAGTTTTATTTGTTGATGCAAAGGAAAACATTTATGGATTACTAATTAAAATTTTCAAAAAGTTAAATAAAATAATAATACAAGTTGCATTCATAGGAATTTTTACAGGTTCAGATAATTGATGCACGAGAATAGAAATAGAGCAGATATACGCTTTAATTTCCCACAGTGGTGAAATTCTGGCGTCACAGCAGCAACAACAATAATACCGTAGCTGTTGTCAAATTAAAAGTATTGTGCATCTGGTTTGGTTAATTTAGAGAAGACGAAAAATGTACAAGATGTGCATGGACATATAGGTGGATAAAAATCAACAACAGACCATTTACAAGAAACTTTGCAAATAACAGCAGAGTTATGAAGACCCTTTGAGTTTTGTTCTTACAGCTGCTGGGAGGAAGGATCGGAGGTGATGTTTCCTTGTGCACCTAGGATGCAGTTATTTCTGGATATATTTCCACTCCATTTGAATACATTTACAAAGTTACTCCAGTAAAAGATTAATTTATTTTACATATACTTATCATGACTGGCAAAAATGCACTTTAGAGACTGAGAGGCACTAATCTTTATTGAATCGTCACTTCTTTTTTTTTTTAACCCCAAATCTTAAATTTAGCCTCTTGATTATATTCCATCCAGCCTGCATGTTGTTTCTGTTTTTATCTTTTACTCCTGCCACAGATGCTTAGAAAGCCATTTTTTTTGTCCATTGGTAAAAATGTTATTTAATCTGAATGAATCGGACCCTACCATCAATGAAACAGCCACTTTGCCACTTTATGGTGACACCAGACCTCTTTCAAGACTAGAAATGGAAAACATTGTGATGAAAAATCAGACATGCTGAAGGGGCCAAGCTGCATACGCACGCAGCATGAACCTGAACGTATTCAGACTGAATCAATCCAAACTCGATTCACAAAGTATAGGCTGAGCTCTTAGTGCTGTGGGGGGAAGCAGTCTGAATGATTCTGTCATTGTCCAACATCAACGAACCAATATGTCAAATTCTTTACAGGAGCTGATCTAATCAGGCGTTTCATAACATATAAATAGATAAAAACAAAAGTGGCACAGTGGTTTGGGGGCCAGCGCGTTGCCTCGAAGCAAGTAGGTCTCTGAACAGGAACGTTTTAAGATACGGTGCTGTGAAACAGAGTTTGTGACTTTACAAATTTCTTCTGTCTTTGCTTTCTTTTTTGTCACGCACACTTTTATTTTGTTTCAGGGCATTTAACTAATTTTACGATTAGACAAAAATAACCAGCTACCCAAACCGACCTGGTCCTTTGTGAAAAAGTAACAACTTTACTTCACTGTGGAGAAATTTGCACCCAAATCTGGACTTGGACTAGGTCACTCCAAAACTTTTGGACCCTTTTTGTTTTTTGTTGGGCACTTTTAGCAATACATTTGTGGACCTGCTATACAACGCATGCGTTCTTGAGCATAAAGTCAAAAACCGACGGGTATAAACCAGATCTTATTTTGGCGAACATGGAATATTTTTGTCATCAGTAGTTTTGGACTGTAGACTCTCCTGGAAGCACTTTTTGTCCTGTCTCTACGTCTAACTGATGAAGGATAAACACTGGTCTTAACGAAGGCAAAGGGGGATGCATTGTCAGTGCATTCTTGCAGTAAATCTGGGCCAGTCTCTAATGAGAAGGTTCCCCACGGTTTCATGTTTTCTCCACTTGTGGATAATGATTCTCACTGAGTTTTGCTGGAGTCCCAAAGCCTTAGAAGTGACTTTTCCAAACTGAAAGATGCCAAAGACCTTGTTTCATCTGGTTTTTGAGCTGTTTTCGAGATGTTTTAGCCTATGTTACGTTATAAGACTGATTCTTTTTAAAGGGTTTCTTGACTCTACATTTCTGACTGATTATAGAGTTGAATTTGGATTCAGTTTTCCAAAAGTCTGCCATTAATTGTAGTCAAATATCTGACAAAAAACAACTATGTCTAATCTTATCAACCAACTCCATAAATACTTTTCCTGTGATCTGAATATAAAGAAAGCAATGCAAAAAAAAGTAAACTGTAACACATCTCCAGTACTTATGCATTGTGAAAGAGGTATTCTTTCACAAACACCTTGTCAGATACTAAACAAAAACTATCTAAAGGCTAAGGTTAACTTCCTTAGCAGGGGTGCCAAGAATGTTAGCAAGTACTGTAAACACGTCTCAAACAACCTTGAGTCCCAATCTGGGCGCCGGCGCTACAGCAAACACAAACCTCATCATTGTATCTGTCAGAGGTGATTTTTATTTCAGCCAAACGTTCTTGTTATCAATTTTAGAGAGTTCATAAGGAAACATTAGAGTCAGTAAATGTGCTCGCTCTTGTAGGCTGCGGCCTCACTGGAAATTAAAATGAACACCAGAACATTGCGCTTCCATTAAGGCTGATTGAAACAGTCCATATGGACTCATGAGCTGTGTGATTGAAGCTGAAGCTATCCTTTTGCAGATGATAGTGATTGTTGATGTTAGTTATTGACGATAGAGCTGTTGAAAACATTTTATTTTAAATGCCATCATCTCTGGTCTTCAGCAGTTGCATCATTACACACAGTCTGGTTTTATATTAATTGTATTCGTAGGCTTCTTTTTTTGTCGCAACATAAAAACACATGGAGATGTTTTCCGTTTTCTCAGACTATTTTGGTTTATGCTGTACAATAATAATGTATCCGTCTTGTCATAGTTTTGTATTCACAATAGTGTCAACTCTGTCTCACTCTTGTTTCACAGAAATACACCTAGCTCAGAACCCAAACACACACACCTAATTTCATAGCCACTCTCTCACACAGAAACATCTCATTCACCTCAGAATCAGATGCACACACATATACACAGTTGATTTGTTTAGCCTGAGTTGAAATAATACATTTGCTACAAACTTCTCGAGGACACGAGTATTGTACTGCGTTTCATTTCATTCCTTTCCAAAGAGTAAATAGTCTATTAAATTTTTAATTGATTTGATCTGCAACACTGGCTGATTTGGAGAAGGAAATAAAATTATCACTGTGGAATTGTAGTTATTTTTCCGACTCTTCATTTGAGTGCCTGTATTAGACTAGGCGATGAAATTTATAGGCACATCAGCCCCAGCAAGAATTATTTATTTTTCATTTTTCCCACTAGCCGCCACTAGTGGTTGAAGCTGAACAAAATGCTGAAACTATGGAAACTGGGACAATTTCAACAATTTCCAGCAGAACTTTGTAAGCAGTCTCTCTCTGTGTATCTCTGCACATCCACCGAGTAAATATAGAGACGCCCAAATGCCTCAGAAAACGAACCAAAAAAAAGCCAAACAGGAATGTTGACTCTTTTTTTTTTTTTTGCTCGGCTGTACCAGAAAGGCTACATAACTGTTTTAACACCGAGAGAGAAATCCTGAATGATAGGATTCCGACTTGCTCGGTATGTGGAGAAATTCTTATTGCACTAAGTGTTTGCTGAACGGTGTCACCTAAGCTTACCAAACAAACAAACAAAAAAAAGACAAGAGATAACCATCCACTCATTAAAAGCGCAGCTTATTTAGCAACGGACTCGCACAATACTAAACTGGATGTCCAGCTTTGCCAGCCAAAACGCTTCATTACCTTTTCATTACGACAGACACCATCAATTTGTGTCTGGACGCCGTCTTCCGCCCAGATACTGAGCGAGCCGGAATCCTATCATTAGAGGACTATTACACCCTGTCCGATGCTGTAACGTTTCCGAACTGTGCTGCAACAGGAGGAAATAGCATCCAATCAGCCCCCATCCTCAGCTGAACAGGTGAATCCACTCATTTCTTCCTTAAACTGCCACATGTCAAAGATGCTCCTGTCTTCCTTAAACTCGGACCACAAATACGCTGTGCCTAAACCCCTGCTGGGAAACATGCAGCCGAAAGCGGCTCGAACTTGGAGCCGTGCATTCGAAGGATTATTAATAACAAGAGGTTATAAAAGAGCAGATAATTCACATAAAAAAGTCAACAGAATGTACATTTTTTTTGCACAGCTCAGTGTGTTTTTTAATATTCAAGTCCACAGAAATGACACTCAGGACTTATTCTGCTGCAACAACTGATATTTAGAGGGCTAGAAATAGCTATTGGTTATGTTTTATTAGGAATGTAATGGTGTTGTCACTGCAGGCAGCGACTGTCACGAGGGAGCAGAAGCATGCTACAGATGGGGAAAAATGGTCCTCTAACAGGAAGAGGACACTGTGAAAAGGTCAGCATGACGGCACATTTTCTCTAATAAATTAGAAGCCCGAACTGAAGCGAACATGATCAAACGAAATCAAACCACAATAGTTAGATGCGCGCCCTCGGTGTTGTGGTCCCCGCCACTGAAGAATCCAGCCCTTTTTTCTTCTGAGCTATTTTTTGGGGTAGCCAGCCTATTATATAACTTTCCTACACTGTAGTATTAAAACAGGATTACCTCAATAAGAGAGAATAAATTTTTCTTAAAACTTTGGTAGTACCTCGGTACCTGCGATCAGCTTCATCAAATTACAGATGAAGAACATGCTAACTACTGCAAGTAATTTCCCTAGAAGAATACCAGCTCAGCTTTTCTGTTGCCATCAGTTTTCTCTAAATCATTCACTTTTTCTGAAAAAGTCTAAATTTTTTTGTGTTAATGGATCCAGGTGTTGAAAGAAGCATGTACAAAGTAGGCAGCTATTCATTTTTTCCAGCAGTTCCAAGTTTTTACTCGACTCTGGAAAGTTTCTCTGTCAGTAAGCCTGTATAGGTGCATCCAAAACATTGTTGGAATCTCAATTCTTTTTCCACCGCATACAAAATATTGTAAAAACTGATAATTTGGGGAGAAATTTATGTGTTCAAGGTCCAAAAGCAGTTGCTAGGCTAGGCAGGTTTTACTGAGCTGCTTGACCAAAAGGGATTGTGCCTTTTTTTCCCCCAGATATCAAGGACTGGTTTCAAAAGATAAAAGGTATAAAAACTTGTGCTTTCAATTCCCTTAAATGTCAAAGTTCACTCATGTTGTTCAAAGTGCAGATTAATGGAGAGCTGCCTGCATTAATCAACAAGGATCTGTAAACCAACGATGTAGCTAAGGCAGGAAAAGCAACAGTATTGTCCATATTGGAGAAATAAAAAATGAATGCCCTTTTAAAAACATCATAAAAGCATAAGTTACAGATTATGCACTCAGGTATTTTTTTTAAAGTCTGCTGAAATACAGCCGCTGCAGATTTTTAGAGCTACTGATTAAACAGAGTGGTGCAGGATGTTTCATACAGACAAGACAGATTTTGTAAGGAGCAGTCAGTTCAAAGCTGAGTCTTACTTTAGTCTGTCACTGACTCCGATTAACATATTTCCCACCAGTCAGAGCAGCTAATAGAGACAAAGTATGCCGCGCTCCCAACAGCTGCTCAGCCTCCGTAGACATATGCTTTCGTCAAATCCCTTATTCTGAAAATCTGCTCTGAAAAAAATAAAATAAAATAAAAATCTTCATCTGAGTGTTTGATTATTTCACAATGGCTCATTTAAAACCTGAATTACCATTTCGTAACACAGAACTCCCAAGATTACTCAAACAGAATCAAAACATAGACGTCTTCTTTGATAAGTTGCTTGAGTCTTGGGCCTTCCTAATTGTCCACTTGGTGGCATGAAATACACAAATCAGAGTCCAATTTTAGAGCTTAGCAACAAAAATCCTTTTACAGAGAGGAATAAGAAGAATAGGCAGTCTTTTATTTCCTCCCAAAGGAGAGCAAAGACACATAAGCCTCAAAATGTGACACACCCAGGGAAGACTCAAAGGTCTAAGAGAGGGATCTCTGGCCCAACAGACTCAGTTTAACCTCACCTGCAGATCTGAACCTCATCACAGGCGTGACAGCGCCAGAAGCCCCCCGGACCTGGCAGGGCAATGAACATAACTTCAGCTATCAGGGCAGAGCTTTAATACCAGAGAGGCCGCGGGAGGTTAATTACAAAATTACAGCTAAAACACAGCATCGTCCCTGTTAAGAACATGACCGAGAGGCCAGCTGCCAACACTCGCAAGGTAAAAACAGGAGCTGCAAAAGATGGCTTGACAGATGAAATCAGATTCACTTAATGAGCACGAGGGCAAACAGATAAGAAGAATCTTTTCTCAATGAAATCAACCAACCATGACAGTAATCTTGCTCCTCATCAAGAGGTGCCTGTGTACAGAGCTGCAGCAAACAGCTGAAAGAAAATATAAAAGTGGTGTATGAAATATCTGACAGGTACTGAAGAAACCTTAATGTAAAGTTATTTAAGCATAGTTATGTCCTCGAAGCAAAAACCTTGGTGGGTACGGATGGCAGCAATAGATTTCACTGACAGAAAGTCAAGAGAAAGTTAAAAAATTCTGCTTCAAACGCATCCTCAAAAATGATTCCAGACCATATTTTGTTGCAAACAGTCTCTCCACATGACTGCTTAATAAAAAGAGACAGCTGGTCCAGTCTCATCATTCTGAACAGTACAGAGGAGAACTTCAAAACGACTTAAGAGACAAAGATTGAACTTTTTGGTGTGAATGTTTGAACGAATTGCCACCCTACACCCTACAGTGAAGCACCGTGGTGGCAGAATGATACAATGGGAATGTTTTGCAACAGAAGGAAGTGGAAGGCCAGACAAGATGGAGGAAAAGATGAGTGCAACAATGTACTCAGACATCCTGGATGAAAACCTGCTCTGGAGCGCTCTTGTCCTCAGAATGGGGCGACGGTTCAATAATCCAAAGCACATGGACCCGATATTAAAGGACTGGCTCCAGAACCACTCTGTGAATATCCAGAGCCAGAGTCCAGCTTTGAATCTGATTGAACATCTCTGGAGAGATCCGATAACGGTTGCACAGACATCTCTCGTCCAACCTGATGGAGGAGGAGAAACACTAAGGAAGAATTGGCGAAGTGAGCTAAGCTTGCAACATCACCATTAAAAAAACCTGAGGCTGTAATCTCTTTTTTTTTTTTCCCCACATTGTCCTGAGTGTGACAAATAGGATGTGTGTAGAGTTATGAGAAAACAGGTTAATTTGACTAAATTTGATTTGGAATAAGGCTCCAACATAAAATGTGGAAAAAGTGAAGCGTGGTGAATACTTTCCAGATGCATTGTGTCGTAGTAAAATCTGAACTATTAATGGAAGCGATGGTGTTTTACTGAAAATTTCCCCTTCTCAAACACAAAGGCTTATTTTTTAACTTAAGAGGAGTCCGTATTTTCTGAGTCAAATGTTCTACTGCTCACAATCTAAACGTCCCTCGCAGTCTAAAACATCCTTCTAGCTCATAAATATGCACTGCTTTTCATCAAAGCTTTCTTCCACTTTTTTTTTACCTTTCTTGTTGGACTCAAACTTCCTGCCTCTGCAACTTAAATCTGCTCACTCAAGTCCATCATATGCTCACCAATTCCTTTTTGCGCAAATAAGGATGGGAAGGCTAATTCTTAATAGTCACAGCAAATTACTGCCTTCTTTAGGGTGCGTTTGTTTTATTTAATCCAGGTGATGGCAAACAAACAAAGTCCAACCATGAGAACTGCTGACTGACAACAGTTCCACATTGTAAACTTTTTCTTTTTAAATTTGCATGTTTATTTGTCATAGCTGCCTTTAGAGGGCGGTGTAAATCTGACTCACACCTGGCAGCGACATCGATAGACAAGAAGAAGCCGCCTTGGGTTGACTAAACAAAGTCGGTGGGACGTTTCTCTGCACAAGGCAGGTTTTGAGGGAAATTAGAGATTTAAGGAGTGAAATAAGAGACATCTCAAATTGTAATCAATGAATGTTGCATTGAAAATGTAACCTTTTTGTGTAAGACCGTTATATTCAAAGGCTGTGGTGCAATCGGCTCTCTTCCAATGGCTGTTTGATCTTCTACATCTATAGAAACATAATACTTCATCGATGTCCTCCAAAGAACACAGAAGTCATTTTCTTTCATATGTTTTATGAACCGTATACAAAATGACAAATTACTTGGCCTCTTTAAAGACCCCTTTACAAAAAATGCAAGAAACTCCATTTCAGAGCAAAGTAGGAACAACATGAAGGATGACTTGGGACGTTTGCACCATATGTTCTCCACATCTCTCAACCACCTTGTATGGATAAAAATGTGGACAGTTGCCAAATCCAAACTATCATTGAGGTTTAGAAATTTACACACAAAGCTGGGGGGGTAAACGAAATGAAAATAAACCCATGTTAAATGCCTTTAACATAAAAAGTCAGAATCGACTCCAATTACACTATTTTGTATTTTATTTGAGATTTGAATTTGTGTGTTGGCAGATTGTCTTTATGGCTCACTCATTAGCACAGTACAGCTATTAAATGGCAGGTCTAGGCGTGAGTCATTAGAGGACTTCCACATTAAATTTTACGACACTTTTGACAGCTCAGTAAAATGGGGTGCGGTCTGTTGGCTCAAAGTGAAAATTTGGTAAAGATTCACTATGGGGTGAAGAAAAAGCCAGCAAGCAATACCACTGAAAGATTAATGTTCAACTACAGCAGAGATGTGTGACACAGGGTTGGCCTGCCAAGATCAGTGTAACGCAAAACTGTTTCATGTCGGCTCTGAAAACTACGTTTGGCAGAAAAAAAGAGCTTACAAGCTATGCTAAAAAGAGCTGAAGCTCTTCAGATTGAAGGGTTTTAATATCAGGACAACACACACAAAGCAAAGGCTGCCCTGTCATTATTTATTAAACAAAAACAAAGCCAGAAGGAAAAGCCATAATAGCCACCTATAGCAGCAATGACTTAAGTAAGTGGATTTCTGTACAGAAAACCACGTATTTAGGATAACTCTTCCAAATTGTGGTGGAGGAGTTTGGACCCACTCTTGTTTGTGCACAGCTCACTTACGATCCCACTTCAGGATTTCAATCGGGTTAAGGCTGTTATGCTTGAAATAACTATCCAGCTGCATGACCAAAGTTCAACTGTCACACAGATGGCTTTGCAGGTGACATTAGGAAACTTAAATCTATCCATTCTGGTATTGCGTGGCATACCTGATCAGCAATCTAACAAAACTCATGCGTTTATCAAAATCCTCTCTCCTGACGAGTGAGCATTTAATTAATCAGGTGCATTTAACTATTACTAACTAACTGCTGCTTTTCATTTGAAACCCCAGTGAAAGTAGTTAGGGTGTACATAGTTTTTCCAAACAAATTGTTTACATTTTGGCTACTTTTCTTTGTTTATTAAATTACATTGTGGAATCTGATTGAGAAACAAAAAAAAATTCAGAAAAATTCAATTTACAACTGGTAAGTGAGTCCGGCAAGGAGTAGGGAGGGAGGACACTTTTGATATAGCCACAAACTTCATTGTATTTTACTGATTGTTTTGGCACACCAATACAATGTAGCGCATTGACCAATATCCATGCGCTCCAACAATCTGGTATTTATGGAAGAGTTTTAGAACAATTTAAGAACGAAAGCCAGAAGAAGATGATCTGGTCATATAAGACCAAAAATATTCCTGGTCTAGTGGAAATTAACTCTACAGACTATCCAAAATACACCATCACCATGGCGAAAGATGCTCTTGATGTAGATATAAGAAACTGTGGGGAAAAGGAAGCTGGTCAAAGTGAATGGGAAGATTAGTAGAGCTAAACCAGGGTTGACCAGTCAGTTACCCCTGGATAATAACCTGCTTTTGTTCAATAACGGCCCAGTCAAACCAAAATCCAAAATAGAAGAAAAGTGACAAAACCTGAAAGGTGTATTTCACAGATGCTCTCCATCAAATCTGATTGATTGCGAAGGTTAAACTGGGGGAAAAAATGCAGTTACTAGAAGTTAGGAGAGGTCTACTTCATGTTAATCCACCAAAAGAGAGAGGATATAAGTATGACGCACAATTCATAAATAAAGTGGTAGATATCACCTCTTCATGGTTTAAGCGATCAAAAAAATAGTGTTTAATAGTTACCCCATTGCAAAATAAGGATTATGCCCAGGTTCTCTTGTTAGCCCCACCAAAAGAAATAATCCTTTTCTATTAAGCCTCTCTAAGGTCTTAATTTAAAAACAGCTAGAGGCCAACAAAAGATTAATTATACATAATTTTAATGTAGAAAATGTTCTGCCCCCCACCAAAATAAAGAGCAAATTTCCTTTACAGGTCAAACCCTTTTCTGTAGAACAGACCACAAAATCCACCTCAACACCTTAATCGAGCCACTATTATAGCTAAAAGTGCCACAATTACTCAGAAATGTCAAATTTCGTTGACCGTACCCATAAAATTTAATTCCTTTAGTACGTTTTGCCAAACACTTTTGTGTTTTAAAATGAATAAATGTCTGCTAGCTTTAGACAGCTTATACAGTGCTGTTCCAGTGTGTAAAAAAGGAATCTAAATGCTTCTGGTATTGGTTTATACTTTAAAATAAAATAATGAAAGTCAAAATCTTGCCTAATCATCTACAACTTAAACTATTTGAAAATTAGGAGAATAATTTGACATTGCATTAATGCAATAAGCAGATTTCCATCATATCAAATACATTATTCCCCACATCACAATTTTCTATATGTAATCCTGAGCAGCTGAACAGCTTAAGCGACAATCAGTTCAAACGGGAATTTCAAAGCCTGTTGATTATAAGTTCTGCATGTCTCTGGCCTAAGCAGCTCCACAAAAATCATTTTGTTTCTCAAAATACGTCTTGGCATTTCGTAGTAGTTAAATGTTCAAATGTCCCGACATCAGTCAAAAAAATTGAATTAAAAAGTCCACAATCAGTCTAAACGTGTTGTTTTTTCTCTCTCTGTACTTTCCTCTCCCATAATTCACTTGTCAGCTTTCTTTACCGAGACTAAAGCTTTTATTCAGTCATACAGTTCTACAGTTCAAACTGAAACTTGTCTGGAGTCTTGCAAAGTCACATTGGCTTACATCCCGGTTAGAGACCAAACCGTACCTTGGATTTCAACTCTGTTTTCCCTAATTATGTCTGAGAAAGACATAATTAACAAAGCAGGTTGAAAAAGTAGCTGCAGAGAAAGTTTATGGATGCAATGATTAAGGATACAATATTAATGTGAACGCATTAAGCCATTAAAGGGATCCCACAGGGCTCGATTCTTGGGCCTTTGCTAAGTTTTTGTAAGCTCTGGCTCTCAGTTCCATTCCTTAAGCTCTGCAACAAAACAATTGGGTCAAATACCTGCAAAGACAAACCCCACTCTGGTTTATAGCCATGTAATCAATCGCAAATCAAGCCAGTGTGTCCTACACATGCGAGCTTTCAAAGAACTGGCAGAAACATGGAGTGAAAGTGAGCATACACCACTCTACATACACATTTTTCTGTTTCATACGTTTTATTTGTACTCCTTTATTTGCCATTTTTGAATTCGCTTTATTAAAAAGAAGCTGGTTGTGCTCGATGGAGGACAGACGGAGTGAGAGAGAGGCAGACAATTTGCTGTGGTCACTGCACAAAAGGGAACAGCCAACAAACATTAGACAAAGCATTTTCCTTGCAGGACTAAAGAGTGAGAACACCAACAGACGTAGTCTTGCGCCGTTTAGATTCGACTGATCTCACAAAAAGCTCTTGGGTTGCATCTCGGTTTTAGTCCGGAAAGAAAACGAAGTGATCAAAAGGAATAACTCCATACATCACTTTCTGCGCTCGGTGCCGAGAATCAGCCGAGGCCCCCGGGAGGTTTTATCTGTCATGTCTCATAACAGCACAACCCGTTTATATAAGCTCACTGGCAGAACAGACAAACTAAAAATGTGGGCTAATTGCTCTGGCATTTATGAAGCCTCTTCATTCACCTGAGCAAAGAGAGCTAAATCAGCATCCAGCTACTCCGGCTTTTGTTCAGTGGATTCACAATAGCTCGTTAAAGGCTCTACCAGGTGAGAGCACACCACACTCTGAAAATGCCTCAAACAAAAACAAAACATTAGCGTCACTTCAAATTCCACCCTAAAATACAGAGTCTATTTGTTTTCCATAATAATGCAGTTTTAAGAAAACTGATAATTAACATGAGGTACATATTTTGTATTTTTATTTTCATTTCTCCAAATTGAACTGAACATGTATTGATGGTTTTCGGGCCTCAATGAATGCGGTTGATTTACCTCGGAACAAGTTTGAGGTTTTTTATTAACCAAATGAGCCGTAATGTTTTCAAATATGTGTATTTCCAAAGTTTCCTGTACAAGGTCTTGTTTTTAATGTGTCTCATCAAAACATTGGTGGGATGTTGTAACTCAAGTCTCCACCCATTATTCACAATTCGAGAAAGTTATTGATGGAACCACGAGTTTCATCTCCCGATCATTACAGGACAATGACCTGAAGCACACCAGCACGTCTGCCTCTGAATTACTTTTAGTTTCTCTTAATTACATCATTTGATAACCGTTTTGTGTTTATCAATGTTACATTTAAAGTTTCTTTAAGGATGTGAAACATTTAAGAGTGACAGAAGCCAAAAACAAGAAGAAATCTGAAAGGGAGCAAATACTTTTTTTCTTTTTCACCACTCTGAGTCTCTGACACACAACATTTTTGTCTAATTTCATTTGTGAAGGAAACGAATGAATCATTTCCCTTCCACTTCACCATTTTTATTTTGGTCTACCATATAAAAACCTCAATAAAACACGCTGAGGTATGTGGTTGGAGAGGGACAAAATGCGAAAAAGTTCAATACTTCTATACAAACCACTGTATGCACCATAAAGTTTCAATCCCACGTGAACGTGCACCGCCTATCCACGTCAATACTTTCCCACCAGCAGCCCACACACCCACCCATCCACCCCCACTACATCAAGCAGAGACACATTAAAACTGGAAACACGCCATGCATCCCTTCAGGTGATCAAAACATCAGTCAGAGAAGCTAGGGTCCCAGTAGTTGACCTTGTTGCACTCCTTTTTTTTTTTTTTTCCCGGGGATCCAGGGGTACTATTATTGCTTTCTCTTGTGCTGGTGCTGGAAGTGGCAGCAGAGGGTAGGTGGGGGGTGTGAAGGGGGTAGATTGATAACAAACGCATTCAACTCCCGATTGTGCAACAATTCTGCTCCCTGGGAATCTGCTCCATCATCCTGTATATTATCTGCCCGTGCAATCACTGTTTAGGAAAATACACAAAACTGGCCGCGCAACCCTTATCCTGGCGAATAAAGCAAACAAATAAATAAATAAAACAGCATAGCCAAGAGGGAAGGTAATGTGGAGCAGTCGCTACTTACCCGAACGTAGGTTTATGTGGCTCCACTACCTCTCCTTGTTTTCGCAGGCGTCAGGGAAAAAAATAAATAAACACCTTATTTATGCCGAAAGGTAACCCTCATCCGACTGATTTACCCACGCAGCTCCGGTAAAGGGAATTAGCTCAGATATCACCGATGTTTCGCAGCTCCACTCGAGAGACAGCCTCAGCTGAAAAGAGCCAGCAACTGAGTTCCCGTAAGAGAAAAGAGAAGAGAAGGCAACACTCCTTTTTTTCCCCTCCTCTCTCTCTCTTTCTCCCTCTTCCCCTCCGAGCCGAGCAGAGCTGGTGTTTCCCCCCCTTCACACGTTATCCCGTCCACTCTTCCGACAAAAACCTTTAAAGAGTTCCAGTTTCGGAGGAGGTCGGCACACGTCGCTTCATATCCGCCACTTAGCATTAACACGCAGCTTTCAGTTTGCGCACCAGCTACTGAACAACAACTAGCAGCAGCGGCGGTACAACGCGGCTGGCTGACAGACTGGGTGGGCTGAGTCCCCCTTCCTGCCGCGCGAAGCCCAGAAATCCACAGAAAAGATCTTCACGCGCTTCTTTTAAAACATAAGTGGCAAGCGAGTTTCATATTGCAACAACCAGAACATCAACATCCTACTTTTTTTTTTTTTTTTTTTTTCGTGCTGAAGCATGTGATGGCAACATGGTGTGTGTTTTTAAAGGGGAATCGCAGGCGGGTGGGTGTATCATCGGACCCTATAGATGTCCCTCTTTAGTTCCTGGGAAGGATGCGCCGTGCCAATAATTGGAAATGTTTTTGTTTTTTGGTGTGTGTGTATGTGTGTGTGTGAGGAAGCTCAGCGGCATCAGCGTGCCTCAAACAGAAATGAAAGCCAACTTTACATCAGCTTAGACCCGAAAACCTACAAGCCTAGGGGTCCCCGGTGAGCCTATTCAGGGTAGATCAGTGCACCAGATCCAAACAGGTGCGGGTAATATAAATAGTTATTTTTTTCCCCCAATATTTCAATTCAGAGAGGGGAACTAGAAAACAGAGCAATATGGAAAAAAAAAATTCAGTCATAGAGACCAAATGTGAGGTTTTAGAAATGACTGATATCCTCCATGACTTGAAATCACAAAAGGTCAATATTAAATAACTTGGATGATTACACGATTTTCTCACAAGTCAGAGCTTGGATCTGGGAATTACATCAAGCCCAACTTCAGTGCATTTTTGCTGCAAACCAGTGCGATCGATAACAATAGATTTCCGAGCGTTTTATGGGTTTCGACACTAAAGGAACTCATTAACAAATAAACTTCAGCATACCATGTGAGCGCCTGGTTTACCGCCAGCAGTGCTAACAGATAGCTTATCACTACAACTTTCACTATGACTTATGCGTGTAGCAAAGTAAGTTATACATTATTACTCACTTTCTTGCTTTGTGTCAAGGCACAAAGTAAGAAAACTATAGAGGCCTATATTTAAATGAGTGCAACTGTGAGAAACCGCACTTGTTTTTACATGACATTTTTATCAGCTGTATAAATTAAGATGCAGTCTTTAAAATCAATCTACGATTTGTCTTTTGAATTTGCAACTGTGATTCATATTGCATGGACATATGGTATATAAATATGACAGCTTATGAGAATTTGTCTTGGTGAAATTAAAATAAATCATATATTTCATTTATGTCTTTTCTGTAACTCTGTCACAATCCTAATTAACATCAGCAGTGAGCTATTTACTGGCCTCCACAAAGGTAAGAAATAATCACAAGAGTCAAAGACATATTTTATTTTCATTAATCGGTTATTAAAAATGTAATTCTTCCATCAATCAGTGACTTCTTGTACAGTGGCTGAATAGCAAACTTTGTATATAATAATTGCTTTCCAGATTAGCATTTTAATTAAAGTGTGCGTGGCAGTAAAGCAGTTTCAGACCAAATTAAATATTTCAATAGATATTTAGAAAATGTCACGTGTTCCTGATTAGCAATGTAAAAAGAGGTACATGTTTCCCATTTGTCAGTAAATGTTTAAGTTGGAGAAAATGAAAAAAAAAATTGAATAGAGTCAAGGAATTACCAAATTTTAGGATGTTATTTTGCTAATTTAGCTTGTTAGCATTGCCAAATTGATCATCTGGATTTTGAATCTTTTTGCCTAAACGCACAAAACTCTGAACATTTTCTCTGTGTTTCAATTTTTACATTAACACCAAATGAGTTTTTGATTGCAACAATTTGTGCAGCCACCTTGTGGCTGTTTGCATTTCCGTCAATACGTCATTTGGTTAAAAAAAAAAAAAGACACTAAAGCATGATGCAAAATAACAGATACTTTAGCTTATCATTGTAGTAGCAAGTTTTTATAACAGTCCCATTGTTTAAATCTGTGTTCAGCAGTTGCTAGATGGTGGTAAAATGATTACAACTTCCTCCACTGTCCAGGCTCATTGTGCAACACACAGATCACCAACTTGCTGCCAGTGTGGAGCTTTTCCTTAGTTACAGGAGCTCTCTGGGATTCACAATCAAGCTGAATCAGGATGCAGGGCTTAGTTAAAGAAAATGAAGACTTAACAAGACAGTACCAAATGCAAAAAGAGACAAGCTGGAACATGACCTGGTCCTGAGCCAACACCAAGGGTCCAGAAGCCCTTGTCCCATTAAAGTGCTTCCGCCGTTTGTTCACAACAGCACACACAAGGGAACGTGCGGTAAAACTGCCATTCTCTTTTATTCAGTAAAACTTACAAGCTTACATGATAACTTATTGTCTGTTCAAGCTATTATATTGTGGTGTGGAAGTGTGTGTTGTATTCCTATAGGAAGCAAAGAATGCTTCATGTTTCCACTTAGAATAAATTGGTTCTTTCAGTTTACAAGTTTAGGAAGAATTACCTGCTTCCATTAAGCTGAATCCATCCATTTCTAATACCTGCTTTATCCAGGCAGACTGATAGAGGGACTAGTTTCTATCCCAAATGGTCAATGGGTGGGAGGTGGGATACAACCAGAACAGGTGGCATCTGTGAAAAACATGTTCACTCTTTGATAGGTTAAAAGTATAACATATGTAGGGGATGTTTTGTCATGTAAAGTATTATGTGTCACTTTTACGAGAAATGTCAAGCGGTCAAGGTAGTATAAAACGTCAAATGCTACAAACAAGTTTTTTTTTAAGACCAGTCAGTTGAAAAAACATGTCACTCTCTAAAGTCAGACATTGGTCTCTAGATGAAGTGTTGAAAAGCTCAGAGGTAAGACTTTAATTACTCCCAGCCTTCTGGTGTTTCCGACTGCCTCTTGTTTCCCTGCCTTCATAATCAACACAGCCAATCACCAACCTAGACTCCTGCCCTCTTTGAGATAACAAGGTTGTGACGAAATTAATTTCATGACTTTGCTTCTCGCAGGAAAGATATTTCGTCGCCTTGTTTCTTTGAGAAGAGCACAGAAGAAAAAGAGAGATTTTGTTGGATCCGGCACACTTTGAGCAATGTCTGACCTTTCTGTTGACCTCCAGGGCCTGAGAATGTTTGTTTCATGCGTAGGACTTGTAGGTAACATCTTCCTCATCCTTTCCATCTTCCAGACCAGAGTGTCCAACATTAAATCCTTTGAGCTTTTTCTGCTGGGACTCGCTTCAGTCAACCTAGAGGAAATTGTCATCTTAAACGTCTATGATGTTATCATACTTGACACTGTTTCCACCACTACTGGTGCCTGGTGGTGTCACTTGCTAAAGTTCATGACTACCTTTGGTGAAATAGCCAGCATCCTCTTCACCGTCATCATCTGCATCTTCCGCTACCAGAAGCTGAGAGACGTCGACCACAGGGGCAGCCTCCCGATTTGCCTGGACAGCATCGCATCTGCGTGGATGTTGAGTGGAGTTTGCGTGACGCTCTCCACCCTCCTCAGTCTCCCGATGTTTGCCGTTACCTTTCAAGGATCCGTGGAAAACGTGACGGAAAACAGAGGGGGCTGCCCTACCGATTTCTTTCAGTGTGGTGAGAATTACTGTCCTATCTTCAACCGTGTGTACAAATACCTCATCATGCTGCTGTGCCACCTGCTGCCCTTGATCATCGTCACGGTCACCAGCTGCTTGACCATTGTGGTGCTCCTGGGCCGAACAAATACAGTGACACTGGCCAATGATATCATATCCCCCAATCACCACCATGGGAAGAGTCACAGTCTCTTTCGAAGCACGGTGGCCGTGGTGGCAGCCATGGGATTGTTTCAGGTAGACTGGACTCTCTACCTAATCCTTCAGTGGACTTTTAGCCCAAGTGACTGTCCTATTTGGACTGAAATTGAGTTCTTTATCTCAGCTTCCTACATGTCTATTAGTCCATATGTGTATGGCATAGGGGGGCACTTGTTTTCTCTTGAGAACTGCAAACATTTGCTTAAGCGTTAAATATGGTTTGCTCTGCAGTGCTTAATCGTTGCTGAGCTCTTCTTTTTTATTATTATTATGAAATGGCAGTCAGCAAATTAGTATTTGCAGCAGCTCAGTAAAAGCTTTAACCTTCAACTTTGAACCATTAATCCAATAAGTGGATAATGAGATAGATTTACATTTACTGCCGAATTATGCCGCTGCTTAAGGAAAATATTTTCTCTGATTTGCTAGAAAGATTCCGGCCCCTATGTAGTGTATTAAATTTAGTCTAAAGCAGCCTTTCCAAACAGCTCAGCAGGTGGATGCGGTGCAGTTTACCTTAAATGAACTGTGTCTGCCTCTCGCTGGAAGATGCTAACTCAAACAGTGCCTGCTCTTTTAATGCAGCGCTCAATACGGTGCAGAGGCTTTCAGTGCTGTGAACAGAACATTGTGACCTTAGCGTAAATGGAGAGAAGCAAATCCTTACATACAAAGACCCAACATCAAACAGCTGGAGACAGCTTGGATGTTTCTGCGCATTACTGATTCTTCAGTGCAAATAGCTATAATGTTTTCATCTAACGGTTCCCTGAAAGCATCAGAGATTAGACTCATTTTGGTGAAATTTGCTCCACATAAATGTCCCAGCGGCCCAGTTAACCTGGTCGAAACTTTGCTAATGCAAGTCACACCTAAACCCAGATATGAAGACATTATCAATGTTTATTCTGTACTGTTGTGTAATCCACTGTATATTAAACATGTACCAATGACTAAAAATGCAACTTGTGTTTGAATTTGGTGACTGGATATACATGCATTGAACTAAATCTTTGTAAGCCTGTTCAGCACCTTTACTCCCAGAATCACAAAGCTTTGTGTATATATATGTATATAAACATGGGTGCTTTGTGATATCAGTAATTTGCAGTACATTTTTCTGTCTTTAACTAAAACAAGAGGTATTATGCAAAATAGACGTTTTGAATTTTATATAATGTTATTCCCTCATCAAAAACATCCTAGAGTCTTGCATTTCCAGGGACAACCATTTGGTGGTTTGGAGATGCAGCTTCCCCACTCAACTCCTTCAGACTAGCAGCAGCAATAGCAAACACCTAGTGGAACTGCGCGTCTGCTGAGCTCATTATACAAACTACTTTTCAGTCCAACGCTCCGAACAAATGACACAATGAGAAGCATTGTTGTTGTGATGAGTGTCTGAAAGAACAGGAGATTCTTAAAGACACAGAGGCCCAATTTCAAGGCGTTAAATTGCGAAGTCAAATTTCTGTTAAGCTATGCTTGATATACAGCATTTTTATAATAACTGAAGATGACAGTTATTTGATTGTGTTATAAAATTTAACAATGTGTCTGGAAAATACACAATATCCCCCCTTTAATTTCAATTATCCTTGAAAAAAAAAACCTTGGAGAAAATAAACTTTGAAAAAAACACACGATTCTTATATATACAGGCTTTTTCTATGAGTAGCATCTCAGATTAAACCAAAATAGAACAAAGTGATCTTATAGGTAATATTTAGCGGAGTAAGTTATTAGTAATATATATATAAAAATGACCTTAAGTCATTGATTGTTAAAGGTAATAAGTGCCATGCCCATGGTTATACAAATGAGCACATTCATTATGAAACACTTTCATTAGACGGCACCATTTTGTACCTGGAAAAAGTCTGCACGAAGCAACCAGAGTTGCATTATTTTAGATTAAGAGATAAAGTTATTTCTAACCCTTGTGTGTTGTGTGGTAACCTCGTGTTAACAGGGTTGAACCATAACTTTAGGAAAAAATTGTATCCATATAAGCACTATATGTGTAAAACCATTAAATTATTTTTTTTAAATAACCATTTGAGACACAGCTGTATCTTACGTAAGGCACCCAACTTGTTTTGCTGGTATAGGTTGCATTTAGACATGTGTTGTCGTCCTCCATTGTGATCCCAAGCCCCTTTAGTACAACTAGCCTGAGCAAAAACAAAATGGGGCCCACAAACACACACTGGCTGGGTCAGTGTGTGTACCTACCTGATAGCTAAAACATGTTATTGGGGGTTACAAGTAAAATACATGACTGATGCCTGATGAAGTTTTAGAAAAACAAGAACAATCAACAATACTGTATTTAGTTTCATTAAACAAGGCAGCAGCTGTAGAGCTGATATTAATTTAAAAAATGAATTTATTTACACTCAGTTTTAATACTACTCTACTAAGCGTTTGGATGAATTCTAAATTATTTTCTGTGCTCTTTGATGGTTACATTTATTGGTAGCCTTTTCCTTTTCTAAACATTGTCTTAATAGAACACCTTCAACTTTTGGAGAATATTTATGTGACTTCCTGTGTGATAAGATGGCACAGAAACAGAACTCGTCTTAGGAAGATCATTGGTCAAAGCCCAAAGACCTTCTATAACTAAATACGTCTATCAGGAAGGTAACAAACACTTCCACACGGAAAACTAAAGCTGGTTGAGCTCATGTAAGCTCGACACAGCCTGTTGTTTGCTAAACTATAGCTGACTTGAGGAAATCTTCAAGTCAACACTACTAGAAGGAAGTTTATTTTTTGTGTGTTTTATTGTATTTATGGATATTGCATAACAGTAAAATTGCGTAATTTGACGCCTCTGACGCAAAGAACAGTGTTTAATAGTGGCATTATTTTTATGGAGTGTGTTAGCATAAAATATGTCAAAATTACGACATGCAAAGATTCGGTGTTACTCTAGGTGAATGACGGGGTTTTATAATATATTTTATTCTTCTTTAAAATCAACCAAGCAGAAAGAGAATTTGATATTTTCCCAATAAATAAATTAGGTTAATGATTTTTTTAAAATTATTATTTATTTTTGCTGTATCCGCGCGCCGCCATCTTAATAAATCCCCTAAGCCAATCAGCTTTGACGGCATCTTTAGGCTTAATATTTTAAATTTAATTATGGTGCTAAACGCTGACTCTTTGTGGCAGTTAATTATTTAAGATACCATGTGAAGGTTTGCGCCTTTGCTTAGAATTACTTTATAAAATACGTTTGTCTTGTTTTTAGAGGTATTTACACCACGCTACAATGAAGGGACCGGCGGAGTTGTCCAACGGGAGAAGATTGCCCATTGGCTACTGGAGCTCTACTGCTTTGCTGAAAGTGCGACGTCATAGCCCCGGAGCACGGATGTGTGTGTGTGTGTGAGTGAGTGAGTGGGGCAGTGAGGATTGTGTGTGTGTGTGTGTGTATGTGACTCACAGAGGGTGAGAATGGAGATGAGATCGAAAAGGTTGAAGAAGTAAAGGAAACCCACAGGAAGAGAGGCGAAGTGTCACGCCTTTTTACAGTAAAACCCGGGAAGCAATCAACGCAACTTGCACAGAGTTGTACGTACCGGCTCGCCGACCGGGGAGCGCGAGGTGAGAGAAAAGGGGAAATAGTAAGAACAACCATAATGAGCTCGTGGATGGCGCTGGACTCCCGCTTTCCTCGCTCTGGCGGGTCGGGAATCACGCGCCATTGGAGGGGGTGATACACACCGTGCATGCGCGTTTGGCTCACAGTGGCGTGCACGGGTCGGTCGATGCGAGCACAGCGGCGTGGCTTTCGGCCTCCATTTGCCAGTTTGTGTTTATGTTCGAGGAATTTACCGAGGCTCGTATTGGCGGCCAAGGCGACACGCAACAGTTGGGGTTTCGCCGCAGACGTCATTGTTGCACGGTGCTTGTTTGACACGAGGTATCGGTGCTGCGCTGGGAGGTGAGGTTTTGACGGAACGTGCAACTTTTCCAACTCTGTGAGCGGCGGAGCGGGCGGCCTTCCTCCCCGCAGCAGCGTGTGAGAAAGAAAGCGCTGTTGTTTAACTACTGATATTAAAAGCCCGACTTCTTCTTTTTTTAACGGAAAAATACTAACCCCAATATAATTCGTGAGTAAATGTCGTAACCAAGATGGTAGTAACCTGTGTAATCATGTCTTTGCCTTTATTAACACCTTTATTGTGGAGCATTTGCCTGCTGGTGTGATTACACCAGTGTTGGGGGCAGGATAACAACAAGAGCAGGTCACTTTTCTGCTTGATGACTGCCGTTCACGAAGGTGATTTTATTTTATTTATTTATTTTATTTATTTTATTTATTTTTTACGGAATAAAAACAGGCCCGCGTTTTAGCTACGGACTTAGCAGGGTGCCATCAACCAGCCGATTGGTTGGCCAAATAAAATACTTTTTGTTGTCTATTTTAAAGTCTGAAATTTTCGGAATGTAAAAAATAAGTTGTCATTGGACACTTAAAGTATTTATTTCACATCCGGTTGATGGATTTTAATGTAAATATTGTAAATGAAAATGTCGCCGTCGCGTGAAACTCGTGGCCAAATGGACTAAGCCTAGCATCAGAACTAGGTTAAGTTCATTTCCTATATGTTAGCTGTTTTACAAATACATCTTTCACAAATCAAATGGTAGAACTAGTCAACACTGGCTGGTCCCAGAGGAACCCATAGTTTTAACTTTGTCGCCGTACAGTATTTTCCGATGGTGTGAACTAGTCTCTTGTAATGGCTTTGCTGATATGAATGAGTTTTAAAACTTGCAGTTTGAATATTTTTTCTTGTGGGAACACAGCATCTCCAGTTTTGTGCTTAGTTTTCGGGTGTAATGTCTGCACTCCTTGGCTGTTGGGTTAGCCCTATCTACTTTGTCGTCCACCAACTACCCACCTTGTAGTTAACATTGGCTTATCATGGTAGGGTTGCTTAAGGTTTCTTGAGCTAGTTTCAGTACCTTGCACATTCTTTGTTGCAATTGAGCTTTTCTGCATTTTGCCACAAACGTATGCAATGCATGTCAATGCTTTGTCGAACCAGCTTTTGCTGCAATTGTAGCAGCCAGTCTTAAAACGGTTTCTCTCTAAAGGCTTTGTACTCCGAGAAACTAAACTGTTCTTCAATGCCAGTCAGATTAGACGGAGAGCATCTTGGGACATTAGTCTCCATGGCTTAGCACAAATTTTGAATGTTATTTTGGATTTGGGGTTGGCCATGCTAGCAACTCCATTGATGCTCAGGATGAATGTTTAGGATCGATAACCTTGTTGAAAAATAAAACCTCCTTTCCTGCTGAAGTAAGCATTCCCACAGCATGATGCTACTGTCGCCATGTTTCACAGTGAAGATGGTGTGTTCAGGGTGATGCATTTCTCATCTATTTTGGACTCATTTGCATATGGTCTCATTTGTAAAACAGAAAAAGCACAACCCCTAAGTTTGACCCCTAATTTATTATCATATCATATTTCAGGTTAACTTGGGAAATGTGAATGTTTAGTTTGTCAATATGTCCTTCTGCATTTAGATTTTTTTTTTTATTAGAAGCCTTATCCCTGCCTAATTTTATGTATTTGTGCTGTTGTGAAAACAAGCATTGTGACTTTAGTGTAATATTTTATTCAAAATTTAAATTTCTATTTAACACTGAAACAAATGTATTGAAACTCCGTAACCATACTTTGGCTTCTTCTTTGCTATCCCCAGTTTTTAAACCGCAGCCAGATGCTGCTTCGTTTACAGGCGTCGGCCATATTTGGAGTTTTTGCGACACACTCTCCTCACCACTGTCTATTGACTGAGGTGACAGACAGACAGATTCTCCACCTGACTGTCACGTCTGTCTCTATTTCCAATAATGGTACGATTCCATATAATCAGGAACCGAAGATAAATGTACGCCACACTTTACTGGTTTCTCTTTTTCGTAAAAACTTTGAAAACCATCTTTTCCTGCTGTTCTATTAACTAAAATCATAATAAAACACATTGAAATTTGTTGTTGTCACCTGACAAATTGTGAAAACTATCAAGAAGTGTGTTTCCTGTCGCGTATGGATAACCTCTGAACAAAGCCATAATATTCCAGTGATTTTATTATCCTTGTTTTTTTTTTTGTTTTTTTTTTTCCAGGAGCCAGATGCAGTGTGATGATCAAAGCTGTTGGTGATGCCTGCCTCGGACTCTGAACTCGCAGCCATGGAGGTCAACCATGAATTGGAGGAAGAGGAGGGCAACTTGCCCGATGTTCCGCTCGCAGACCCCCCTGCTCCCGTTCCTACTTCTCCTCCCTCCTGTTTAACCACTGAAAAGCCCGATTTCGCCACCGACGCCACAATGGAGGGCAAAGCCATCTCCGTGGCAAGCAATGAATGTAGTTCGACTCTTTCTTCACCTGCTGAAGCTAAGCCTGCTGTTACACCCCCTCCAATACTTGAACAGACTTTCGACCAAAGCCCTGCTACCTCGAAGATACTGTCTGCAACAGACCCCCTAAAAAGCCCTGGAGCAAGCCTGCTTTCCATTTCCGATCCTCCACCATGGGTTCCCACGTTGCCGCCTTCCGTGTTCGGCTGCCAAGACCAAGAAGAAGATTTCCCCGCTGTGCTCACCTTCAAGGGTGTTTCTGTCACGTTGGAGAACAACACCATATGGAAGCAGTTCTGCCAGTGTGGAACCGAGATGATTCTCACTAAGCAGGGTCGCCGCATGTTCCCCTACTGCCGCTATCGCCTGGCCGGTCTGGACCCTAATCGGATGTACAGCCTCGTCCTGTCCATCGTTCCGTCAAGCCCATTCAGGTATCGGTGGAACACGTCCAGATGGGAGGCCAACGGGCCGACGGAGCACCAGTCTCAGGGCCTGATCCGAGCCTTTCCCCACCACTACTCGCCCTGCCTGGGCTCAGACTGGATGAGCTGCTTGGTGTCGTTCTATAAGCTCAAGCTGACGAATTGCTTCCAAGATCAAGAGGGTCACATGATCCTGCACTCCATGCATCGCTACATTCCTAGGCTTCACATCATTCCGGTTCTGGACGGGGCGACGCCGACAGTCGACAAACCCGTCGTCATGGGACCCGAGAGCATCACCTTCACGTTCCCGCAAACGGAATTCATGGCGGTGACAACTTACCAGAACTTTCGGATCACGCAGCTGAAGATCAACCATAACCCTTTTGCCAAGGGCTTTAGGGAGGACGGGAACAACTCCCGCCTTCAGAGAATCCATCCACCTGCTGAGAGTCCAGAGACCCGAACGAAGCTCCTGAAACCTGCTGAACCCGCTGAGCAACAGGAGGAGGTGATGGATCTGAGGTGAGTTGGCACGGCTCCTCCTGTTATTTCTATTTGTTATTAAACATTTTAGACTACTGAAAATGTTTAGAAGAAAAACAGTCTACATGTTTGTGTAAGTGAAAGAGAAGTGACAATTATAATTCAACTCAAGGAATAGGAGTCGATTACATATTATTTTTGTGTGTGTGTGTAATTTTGTGTGTTTATTTTTAATTTGGTATGACTTGTGTATACCTTCATTATCTGTTTTGCTTATGGTTTATTCTGAGGACACAAACATAATTACATGTTAAAGTGACACAATACACCTCTGGAGTTGTTCACAATCCATTAATAATGAGAAGAAGAAGTTAGGGGTAGGCCTAACCCCATGTTTAATAAAATGTTTCAGAAGAAAAAGTGTCAGTTTTGGACATATGTAATCCACTGAATGGGAGGAAATGTAGTTATGATGATGTTTTTCACTGTTTTTGTAAAACCAAGTTTGACTGAAGAGAGTTTCACCCACTATTGTTTAATTTTGTAAACTTATTTTCATGCACTTTTGAGTGTAGTACAAATCAAATAATGCAATTTGATTCCTAAATGGGGACAGTCCTGCCTTTATTTCATTTTACGTTTGATTTTTCTATAGTTGGATTCAAAATCGCAGCTTCTATCAGAGAACCTGTCTTTGGATTTCAAATGTTAAAAAACTGGCCTGATCAGTGCATCGCTACAATATATTGAAATGGTGTTGGATGGCTGTCTTATTAGGTAGTAATCGTACAAGTTGTACCTTAAAATACGGCAGCTTATTCTTGCTCTGAGGAACAAGCAATAGCTTCCACTAACAACAATCTGATGCTGAAACTAATTGCTGTGCAGTAGAAAGTGTTGTGATGGTTATTCCACCTGCTTAGTTAACTGAAAGATTAGATAACCATAGCAGATTTTAATCCATTATAACTACAGTCTGGAATGTACTGACAAAACTAGGGACACCTGCATGTCGCATGCTATTAAAGACTTAAAATATTTCATCACATATGTACCAAAAACCTTGGCAGTTTTAGACTTAATGGTAATCTTTTAATTGGGAGTTTAATGTTGAAAGTGCTCGATGATTTGCAGTGGGTACAACTAATGAAAAATAACAAATCAAGAAAAGGTGGCAGTGAAATTTTCTAAACCCGTTCAAACAGCTTCATAACATGTAATTGTATGTGGACATAGTCAGCGTTCATCAATAGTTTCCCCATCATACTTTGCAGGTGTCGTCAACCTGCAGCCAACCCTTTGAACGCATGGCTCGGGTCATTTTACGTACCGTTTTATTTGCATGGTGTTCATAACCATCTCTTTATTTGTGTAGCGCAAAGAGTCAGGATCCTTCCTCTTCATCTGCAAATGCACAAGAGACCAGACTGGTGCTGAAGCCTATAATGTCCCAACCAGTTGGCGTTGGTGATGCATATGTGCCCTGCATCCGGGGCAAACATGCCCTGGGTGAGATCGTTCTCCTCCAGAACCAGTCTGCTGTTGAACCCAAGAAAGACGACACGGCCATTGTTCTTCTGAAGGCAAACTCAGGCTTGAGGAGGCCGCCCAAAGCAAGACCCAATAAGTCCAGCTCCTCAACGGGAACCCCGGTACGATCGATTGGGTTTCGCAAGAGGAGAAGGAGGAAGATCAGGAGTCGTTGGACGATGTACTATGCAAGGACTTGGAGAAGGGCGGCTGCGGCTGCCAAACCGGCCCACAGCCCGTCATTGACTCTGGCCATGCAGCCAGAACTGGACGAAATAGAAGGCCTGCTGTTTGTGTCGTTCACATCGAAGGTAAAACTGCTAATAGGCGCGTGTTTAGAAAGAGTAGACAGTGAGGAGATATTAGCTTGTTGGGTTAAGATTATTCTCCTGAAGGCTTAATTATTTTATTTGACAGGAAGCTCTTGAGGTTCACGTCAAAGACAAGCTATCAAACGCCTCATCATCAGAAGCCGCCGTTTCCACAGCAGAGCCGATGGAGACGGGTAAGGAATTGAGCAAGCTTTTTTTTTTTTTTTTTTTACCTATGCAAGAAATGTATGACTTGCTTGTGTAAATGCACTTTTT